>NW_004797530.1:135468-152694 GCF_000002075.1 Aplysia californica
CAAAACATTTCTTTTTCTTCTTTAAAAAAAAAGTTTTGGCACTTTTACTTGTACAATACTACCGAATAAAGATGAGACAGAAATTACTTAGTGTTTTAGTGTTGCAGATACAGTTAGAATGATCTTTTATGTCTGATCTACCATTCCATTTCACTGTCTTTCTGTCTGCATGTCTGTCTATTTGCGCTTTTTAACTCTTTCTTTTGATGTCTGCATCCCCACGCTTCTCATATGCATAAAAAGTAAATCAAATAATGTTCTTTTTATGGAAAATAAGACGCTTTCGTGTCGATAATAAGATTATGTCCTTTTTATATTTATACCATTCTGTGATTGAAAGCGGGGTAATATATTATTGTACTTGCTGCTGGGCTGTGAATTTTGACCTCGTGGTGTGATAGATGGCTTGTTTCTTCTACATTAGTTGTGGGTGAGCGCTAGTTAGCCACTGTGTACTTCTTCTGTTGAGGTTGTATTGTTTTATTTGCTTTCTGTCTCGTTGAAAAATCTAAATAGAGGTAGGCTTACCAATCACGACCGCGACCGCTGACAGCAAGATTTCTTCACATTTGATGCTGTACTAATACTATTCTCTTCATTCAATCTTTATTTATCTATTGTTTGTGTGTATGTTCCTTTCTACTTTTATAAATCTGCTTTATCTACACAAATGATTTAGAAGTTGCTCTGTGACATGAGCACTGACTTGTACAATTTCAGAGGGAGAGACATGTGGGGAAGGGGAACCCCCCGATCATTTTCTAGTCATAAAAAAGGTCATTTAAAATCGACAGTATTTAATTTTGTTCCTTATTATACATTAGAATACAAGGAAAACACTGGAGGACAGACAAAGGTTATTTTAATTTGTGTACCGCACGTCGGCCAAGTTCATGAGCGTCTGTACAAGATTCTTTGGAGTAATGTTTAAAAGCTCTTTGTTTGACTCGGGCATGAACTAGGTTATTATAAGTTAGTCAAAAATTTCTGTTCTTCTTCTAGGATGCTGTATCCCGCTCAGACTTGTATTATATTACATATATTACATTGTATATGTATACAAGTATATAAAATGTTTTATATTACATAATATATAATATGTATATATATATTATATATAAAATATACATATATGTATAAATATATTTATATATATATACATGTACATGTATATAGGCCTCTCTCTCTATATATATATATATATAAACATATATATATATATATATATATATATATATATATATATATATATATATAAAAGTAAAGAAAGCAACCTTTGCTTTCTTTTTGTTTTGGCACTTTTACTTGTACAATACTACCTAATAAAGATGAGACAGAAATTGCTTTGTGTTGCAGATACAGTTAGAATAATGTTTTATATATCTGATTTACCATTCCATGTCACTGTCTTTCCCAGTTTCTGTCTGCCTGTCTGTCTATTTGTGCTTTCTGCCTCTTTCATTTGATGTCTGCATCCCCACGCTGCTCTTGTGCATAAAAATAAAAAGTAAATCAAAGAATGTTCCTTTAAGAGTATTAAGAAGTTTTCGTGTCGATAATAAGATTATGTCCCTTTTTATACCATTCTATGATTGAAAGCGGGGTATTATAATTTATATTGTGTTTGCTGTTGGGCTGGGAATTGTTGGGGGAAAGATAAAGAAAAAATTTGACAGAACCATTAAGAAAGCCAGCAAAATCTCAAGATATTATTTTACTAGAAATGGTGAAATTATGAAATGTATACCAACAGTGGTATAAAAAAAATGAAAAGCATTATAAACGACCCATCACACCCCTTTTCCACGCAAATTGTAAGATAAGGCAGCGGCAGATATATACCTCTGAAAGCAAAGAGAGAACAATACAAAATATTTTTTTTACCATCTAGCTTAAGGCTATTATCAGAATAAGCATCAATGTGCATTGCTCTTTGGAGTATGTATCTACGAGGGGGGTTCAATAAGTCTTTGATCTGGGTATGAAGGAATCATGGTAGAGTAATGAAATTTCGGCAGCCTTTAGACAATTTCTTTGGAGCACACCATGCAAATTTTATGGAAAATCCGACAATAATTAGGCACTAGTCAGCGTGTTCAATGAAACCATGCTCAAAAACATTTGGTTTTTCTTAGCTGAAGCTGTGCCAAGGAGCCTGTTAAATACCAAGTTTATGGTTACAAATGTCCTCGTTATAGTACTGTCACATACTTGGTAAGAAATTTCAAATCTGGATTCATGTCGATGATGGATGAAGATCGTGAAGGGCGCCCATCCTTTGTGGTAATTGAAGAGAATATATCCATAGTGAAGAAACTGGTTCTACAAGACCGACATTTAAGTACTGTTTAACAGCTCTCAAGTGAAATGGGAATCAGTGTTGGGTCAATTGAAACGATTCTCCAAGACCATCTTAACATGAATAAGGTGTCTGCGCGTGGGGTACCCCGCCAGAAGCAGAGGGTTGAGTCCTGCAAAACTCTCCTTCGAATTGAGTCCAATGACAAACATTTCTTTTAAAACATGGTGACTATGGATGAAACATGGATTTATCATTTTGATCCAGAACAAGCAATGTCCTCCATGCAATGGAAAACCCCTTCTTTTCCCTCACCAAAAAAGACAAAGGTAACACCGTCAAGTGGAAAGGTTATGCTTTCGTGTTTCTGGGATTGTGAAGGCATCATCATGATTGACAACATGGAAAATGGGAAAACAGTCACAGGGGACTACTATTCGGGTTTGCTGATGAAATTGCGGCCCGAATTTGTGAGAAAAAGGCGGGGAAAACTCCGTAATGGGGTCCTCCTATTGCATGACAACGCCCCTGCGCACATGGCACAACAAACAGTCCAGACAGCAGAACAGTGCGGCTTTGAAATCCTGCCACACCCAGCTTAACCACCAGACCTAGACCCCTCTTACTTTTTTCTGCTTCCTAATCTTTAAAAAATCATTGAAACGACGTCGTTTCAATGACAGCGAGGACGCCATTGAAGTTGTCGAAGACTGGTTAGGGACCCATTCAGGGTCATATTTTCCTCAAGGACTTTTGAAGGTCAAAGAGAAGAGGTAGAAATGTGTTACTGTGCATGGTGAATATATAGAGAAATGAAAGTATGTGTGCCACATTAAAAAGCTCAGTCTTTATTCTTTCATATTTATACCAAATATGATGAGCTATTTTAATTTAAAATACCTGAAAAGCTAGACATAGATGGAAAAGATCTAAGAATTATCAGGAATTGGTACTGGGACCAAAACGCTGCTGTACCAATTAATGGAGAATGCAGTGAATATAAGCAGATTAGGAGAGGGGTGAAGCAAGGATGTGTTATGTCACCAGACCTCTTTAACATGCACACTGAAACAATCCTTAGAATAGAAGAATGTCCAGGTACTCAAAGTAAATGTAGAAAATATTGATAACACCAGATATGCGGATGACAGTTTTAATAGCAGCCTCAAAAAAGGACTTTCAATTGCTTCTAGATACTGTTGTAACAGAAAGTGAACGTAAAGGATTAGTGTTGAATGTAAAGAAAACAGAATGCATGGTAATATTAAAAAAGCAGCAAATCTTAGTTGTAATCTCATTAGCAAATGTAAAAAGATGAAACAAGTCAAACCGTTTAAATATCTAGGATATATGATAACATCCGACGCCAAATGTTCCACAGATGATGGAGAATTACAATGGCTAAGGCTAATTTCAATAACATGAGCCCTATCCTGAAAAATAGAAAGATCTCAATGACTACCCAAATGAAAGTTCTGAAATGCTATTATTATGCTATGTATGGTCAATCCTTCTATATGGCTGTGGATACTGGACAATCAATAAATACAGTGAAAATAAAATAGAAGCTACAGAAATGGGGTTTCTTAGGAGACTGCAAAGAGTATTGTGGAAGGAAAAGAAATCAAATGAGGTGGTGCTTGGGGAAGCCCACGTGGGACGCTCACTGTTAAAAACAATCAGGAAACGACAAATACAGTTTTGGGGACACCTGAATAGACACAAAGGTCTTGAACATCCAGCTCTAACAGGCAAAATTGAAGGCAAACGAGGCAGGGGTAGGCCCAGAACAACCTACTTAGGGAACCTAAAAAAATGGGTAACAGGGAAAGATCAGGGAGACATAGCTTTTTTAAGAGCATCGAGCATCCGAGCAAAGGAATGAAAGGAGGACCATGATCGCCGATGTCTGTCGCAGATCTGGCACTGGATGATGATGATTTAGACGAAAGACTTCTTGAACCCCCCTCGTATATTATATCTCTAAATATCTTGTAATTAAATTTTAGTTGAACGATGTACCGGTAGCTGATGTGATATAATATGTACATTTTGTCAGCTTTACTTCTGTTTTCATATTGAATTTTAATGAGAGTAATATATCATTCAAATTTTTATGAATACCTGTTTGTGTTTTTTTTAAATTATGGTCCTATACACAGCAAAGAAAAATCTCCCTCAGGGATAATAAGGTATCATCTTATCTTATCGTAACTCTTTTCTGTTGTTTCTCACTCACACAAATGCAAATAGTACACAGGCGTCTGTGGTGTAGCGGTAAGGCATTGCGCTGTTGCATGCAGGTCTTTTTCGCATGTTTGACCAAGGAGAAAAACGAAAAGCAGAGACACAATACTGCCATTCTGTGCGTGGAAAAAAGCAAGACAGACAGAAACAGAGGGAAAGAAAAGAAGTAGGGTCTACCTGTGGTGCCGTCCAACCTTCCTCGGCTGGTGCAAGTTTTATTATCATTTATTTGTTTTTTGCTTACTTGGAATGGATCTGCCATGTATGACTGAACTGTACTTGCTATTTTCCTACTGCAGCAGGTAGGGGTGGTGTAATGGTTAGGCTCTTACTCTTCATCATTCCATGTAAATGATGTGGGTTCAATTCCAGCGAGAGGAAGTCTTTTTTTTATCAAGGGACTCCGCCCAACTGCTGGGATGCTGTATCCCACTTAGCCTAGGCTGGAGCAGCCTGCCTCGAAATTGGTCAGAATATTGTAGATGGTGGGAGTGTAAAACATAAAATTATTTACACAACCAAAAATGGTGCGCTGAAGAGTGTCCCAAGGAACAGTGCAATCATGAAAGACCACAGTAATGGTTCACACGTGAGCTAAAAAATTAAACTCAAACTTTATTCATTTTCAAGGGAAAATTCTGACACAACAAATTGGTATAGATCTACACATATAAAGATTACTCATTCATTATAACACATAAGGTCACATTAATACAAACAGTGCAGCCTCTCTATAACGACATCCTCGGGACCAGAAAAAAAGTCCTTATAGAGAGTTGTTGTTAAAGAGAGGCAACCAAAAGTTACTAAAGACATATAAGTATAAGGAAAAAATAGGGACCTGGGCACCGTGTTGCTATACAGAGGATGTCTTTATATTATTGAAGGTCGTTATAGACAAGCAGCACTGTATAAATTGTATTTACTACACAGGTATAAAATATCTTGGGGGAATGTTTTGATTTGCTTTAAAATCACAGCCAAACTATACAGTATAGCAAGTCACAAACTCAACATAGGCAGAAAGGTCACATCTGATGCTGTGTAGACAAAGAAGGTGTGGATAGTGGTCCTTCCCAATGTACTTTGTTTTAGTAGATGTTTTTTTATTTGTTTTATTTAGTAGAGGTTTTACGGCACTCGCAACTGCATAAGGTCATATGAGCGCCAAGGGGTGGGATATCAACAGAGAAGTCTTTACAGTACAGGGAATCAGGCTTACTCTGCTCACCTCTCCAGCTTCAACAGCACAAAGTCTGCTTCGACTATCAAGGCACCCATGGAACAGCAGGTGACAAGAGTGTGACAAACATACAAAAGAAGTAGAGGAAAATGATGATAGTAAGGATTAGGAAAGAAAAAGCAGCAGTTCCCTGTTGCAGTTCAGGCACAGTTATGAGCATGACATTGATGAATCAGCCCATTTACAATTCTACTGTGCATAAGAACAAGTTAATGTCCCCCTTTTAGAATGGCCTAAAGACATTTCAGTAAGTAGCACCGCCCCAGGAGGTCGCAAAGTACTTTCTAAAAACAAAGCATACAATTTTCTATAGCAACGATAGCCCTTCCACACTCAAAATTTTCTTTCAATATTTTGTATTGAACAATGGTCCATAGAGCTGACCTACTTTAAATAATGTGCTATTGCCAGAGTGAATTGCCAACCCCATCCATAACATCAGACCTTTTCCACCCCAGAATCAAAAACACAACATTATTATCAAAATTAGAAACGGAAACAGCCTGAAGAACATCAGAGCCGCACTTTTGAATAAAAAACCTATCAAAGCCATGCACTATCAGAGCTGCGCATTTTTTTAGCATATCGATACAATTAGATTGCCGATTACAAAACCAATACCATCCAACAATTTAAGTACCCTATGTGTTTTACTGGGTTTGGGACCAGCATTTATCAAATTAGATTTTGTATTGAATAAATTTGCTATTTAGGTTTGAAAACATATCTACATGACAGGGCTGATCTCTAAAGAGTCGGAGAAGCATTTTCTTGCACATTCAGGATATAAACTGAAGTTGTGAGATTTGTCCATCTGAGTACATTTGCTAGTTACACATTCTCCCTTTTTCTGTCTTGGTAGTGCCTTTCTATTAATGTGAGGCATCGTGGTGAAAGTAGGCGCTCGTAAAAACAGTTAAATTGAAGAAAGAGGCATTTTCCCACCAGTTTTACAATTTTTATCGAATTTATGTTTTTCTGCTCAACACTTTTTATGCCCATAAAATATTTCCATGCGAATTTTGCTGAAAAATGTTCATAAAAGTACAAAATATGTGATTTTTCAGTTTTCACGGACTCTCAAGCTATTGAAGTTACCAAACTCTGGCGGCCATTTTCTCACCAATTTTAGCACTGAAACCAGGCAACCTCACCTCTTTCAATTGCAAATATCTCGACTTCTATTCAAGATAGATAAGTATTTTTTACGGTGAAAGCAAGGCAAATAAATAAGCTATTAAATGATACCAATAACTCCACATGCCCAAAAATTGACAAGGGCCTGATTCCACCACGTCATGACACATTTGGTCTGTCTTTTAGTTTCAACTTAGAAATATTGTGGAAGTTGCTTAACATCTCTAGAAATACAAATATATTTGGATGGGTGCCGCACAGAGTAATTATGTCAAGGGGACTGTAACTCTTGGATTGAATCGGCAATTTACTTGCGTCGATATCGTCAAAATAAGCGCAACTTTTATAGTTTTCCTCAAAAGTACGTGACAGTTTCCCAAACAGCCCCCCCCCCCCCATTTTTCTGAGAAATATCGTGTAGACTTTTGCCATTTCTGCCCAACCCAATACAGTATATTTTCTTTCATTTCATTCTCAACCTGCCCCCCCCTCCCCCAAACAAAAAAAAATTAAATTAAAAATTCACTCCTCAAGGCCCATATGTATTGAGTCATTGAGTGAGTGAGATAGAGGTTCCACTTTCATCACTTTATGCCTTTCACTTTCAGCTATGTAAAATTAACATTTCATACCACATTTTACTAAAAGAATGTAAAAGAAATGAATAACCAGTTCTGAGCAGTATAACCAACAGTCTCTCTCATTTATCACATCAGTAAGAATTTGAATAAACCCCTTTGAGGATAACATGAATACATATATAATAACTATAACATTTGAATTTCAATTCATCCTGTCATATTTGATAATAATAATAATAATCAAAACTGATCTTGATATGATATTATAATCGATTCTAAAAAATAAACTGTTGCATTCTGGGTTACCAAGAAGACTGCCTCCATGTTCTTTATCATTACCCCGATGTGTGTCTCACGTCTTGTTATGAATCAAACAATGATCTAAAGAACCCAACGAACACAACACGGTGTCAGAAGTGGTAATAGGTCTGTATTAAAATGTTTTATATTCTTTCCTTGACCAAGAGATCAAGTAGTTTTGAAAGCTCATTCAACCAGTTGTGAGTGCGAGACAAGGTGTCATCTCACTCGGTAGAAAGGGCAGACAATCTAAAGAGTTACTAAGTCAAAATCTGAGCCTACAAAAGGACAATCAGAGTCAAATACACAGATCTATTAAGATTAAGAGAAGTAAAACTCAAGTAAAATGGAGTTCAAACCTACTGAACCTTTAGAGTTTCAAGGGGATCTAGATCTAGCACAAAACTGGAAACTAAGGAAACAAAGATGTGAAAATTACATGACTGCCAGAGAAGTTCATAGAAAGGGGGATGACATAAAAATAGCAACCCTGCTGCACAGCATTGGAACTGAAAGCCTCGAGAGGTATAATCAGTTTGAATACACTGATAATGAAGATGTCAAAAAGTTTGAAGTGGTCATGCAGAAGTTTGATGATCATTTTTCAGGGCAGAAAAGAACAGTATTTAACAGATACAAATTTTGGACTATGACAAGAGGGGAAGCTCAACCATTTGAAGATTTCCTCACGGCGCTTAGACAACAGATTAGAGATAAGGTGATTTTCACAGTGACAGAAAAATCTTTGAAAGAGAAACGGTTAAGGGAAAAAAACCTAACTCTCTCCAAAACCAGAGACATCTGCATGAGTTTCGAAACCACACAAAAAGAATTAAAATCCTTGACTGGTCTAGACAGCCAGACAGTCATCAGGAAGTTGACAGTGTCAGGCGAGGCAAAGAAAAGATGGGAAAACCGCACAGACACCCAAGACAGGAGGCAAGGTCCAGTAAACAATCACAACACAATGTACCTTTGAGAGAAGGACGAATCAAGATTAACTGTAAAGCATGCAGACAACAGTGCCCAGCATATGGGAAGACATGCCACAAATGTTCCAAACAAAACCACTTTGCATCTCAATGTTTTTCTACAGGGCAAAATAAAGCAGCAGCAGCATGGAAATCAAACTCATCAAGGAGATCAATGCATGTGATTGAAAATGAAAGGTCAGATGAGGATGACGATGAAGTTGTCCAGAACTTATGGATAGGTACAGTGGAATCCTGTTATAACGAGAGGGTGGGGACCGGAGCAAAATGTCCGTTAAAGCGGGATTCTCGCTATAAGGGGTCCAGCAATAAATTCAAGGAAAACAGTAAAATAGGCCTAATCTATGAGTTTGGTGTTCTGTTTTTTCCTTTTGCTATCTCCCCTGATGCTGATTTTGTTTCAACATGACCTCTAGGTATTACTTGATCAAAATTAGAATCAGGTTTATTTCTCTAGCGCTAGATCTAGCGATGTGGACTGGCAGCTCGGCTTTGGCGATCAGAAAGAAAGGGCTCTGGACTAACTCGTTCGCTGTGTTTTCCCCCACCCTGTGGTGCATTTCGTCTGCTCGCGCATGTCACACATTCGCTCCATCCATCACATTGCTGTGACCTCTCCATCCCCGCATCGAAGAAGTGAGAGGCATGGTAGGCCTCCATAATCTAAACTAGGCTTACGCTGGCTTATCACGCGATGCGTTCTGCTTGTCTGCGCAAACCACACCCTCCCTACTCAGTCGCTCCGGCCTTCATTGTTGACGCACATGGGCTCTCCTATTCTTTGTTTCGCTAGATCACCAACAAGTTTCTCAACTGGCGAGGTTTTGCATTATGTATAATTGGCTTATGCACTGTGCACAGCAGCAGAAATATTGCGCTATAACAGACTCGCATGTTTGACAGCGCTATAGCAGTATTTTATCTACAAAGGTAAAGAGGAGAAAAAAACGGGGATTTAGAACAATGTCTTTATAGCAGACTTCTCATTTTTTCCTGACTCGTTATAAGTGGACTCCATTGTGCTTTAGAGAACAAGTCTGGAAATATTCGGCTTGCACAAGTAAAAGTACAAGGCCAGATAGTCAAAATGAAGGTAGACACAGGCGCGGAAACAAATGTTCTGCCGGCAAAAATCTGGAACCTGTTGAAGAGAAAGCCCAAATCAAATCCATCAAAGGTTGAACTCAAGGCTTTTGGAGGTCAGTCTGTTCAGCAAATTGGGTCAGCTAACATTAACTTTGAAGTAGGAAAGCAAACAGTTCACCACCCCGTGTTCATCACGCATGAAAGCACATGTCCAGTGTTAGGACTGAAGACATCATTAGCCTTGGAGCTAGTTTCACCAGGAAGAAATGAAGAACATATACAGGTAAATTTGTTGAAGTAAAAGTTGACCACACAAGAAACACAGAGAACAGAATATGAGGATGTCTTTGAAGGACTAGGATGTTTTCCAGGAGAATATCACATTGAGCTGAAGGAAGACAACGAACCAGTTATTCAACCTCCTAGATGAGTTCCGTCAACACTCTGAAACCCTTGAAAGAGAAAGTGCAAGACATGGAACAAAAACAAATCATCACACCGGTTGAAGAACCAACCGATTGGTCCACAACATAGTCATTGCACAGAAAGCAGACAAATCACTGAGACTTTGTTTGGATCTGAAGGAACTGAACAAGAACATAAAGCGAGAACAGTTCAAAATACCAATGTTGGAAAATATCTGAGCGCAGCTAATAGAAGGCACACAAGTGTACAGCATATAGGACCAAAAAGATTCATATTGGCAGGTGAAATTAGATGCACCGAGTTCATACCTGACAACCTTTTAAGAACCTAGTGCCGTTTATGGGAGATGAAAGTAAATTGCGAAAAAACTGCCTACTCCGTCTTTACGAGAAGCTATAACCTTGCAAATGCAGAAATCCCCTCAAAATAGATGGTACCAACTTGATAAAGGAGAATAACCCAGTGTTTCTTGAAGTACAACTTGACAGCAAGCTCAACCTGAAACAACACACCAACAACCTTAGGAAGAAGGCTATGAAGAGACTTAATCTCATCAAACGACTAGCCAGTACCAACTGGGGATCAGACAAGAACACCTTGAGAGGCCTCTATTTAGGATATACTGGAGCTGTTTTTTTTATTATAATCTTGTTCAACAAAATATTTGCAGTAAAACTACAAAGAACTCAATGGACACCATCCAAAACCAAGCTCTTCGTCTCATCTCTGGCAGAATGAGATCCTCACTGATTGCAGCCTGTGAAATCCACACAAATATTGAGCCATTAGAAACTCGAAGAAAACGGGCAGCTTTAGAAGTTTATGAAAGATCTAAAAGGCTAAAAAATAACCACCCAAATAGAGTTCTTGTTGACAAGAGGAAACCTAATCAAAGACTAAAAAATACAAAATCTGTACTTGACATTGTCATCAATCTCCAAGAAAAACATCACCTCCCAGAACGATGAGAACCTATGGAAAGAGTCCCCTCAACTCTCCCACCACATCTCACCATAGCAAAGCCAGAAATTAGGAAAACACTTTTGGACAAGAGCAATAAAAACACATATCCTGTGGCACTAAAATATTCTGCCCTTGAAACAATTGATTCCTATCCACCAACATGGATCCACTCATACACTGATGGATCTGCCTTTAAGGCAACAATCAACGTTGGATATGGGTTAGTGATCAACTTGCCCAGTGGGATAAAAAAAGAAGTCTTTCATTCCAGCCGGTCCTTCTGCTCCAATTTCATTGCCGAACAACAGGCATATCACCAACACAGCAAACTACATCAACTACTGGTTTGACATTAACCCACTACCTACCACAGACATCGTTATCTTTACAGACAGCCTTACAACACTAGAGACACTTGAGAGTGGGACTGACGTGAACAAAGATATATTGCACTTGATTTGAAGTCTACATAATTTGATAAGTAGGCACCAAGTCAGAGTAGTCCTATAATGGATTGCTGCCCACACTGGGATACCGGGAAATGAAAAAGATGATGCTCTAGCAAAGAAATGAGCTAGCCTCCCTCAGCATGAGATTCCTACTGACTACACCACATGCTGCCAAGTCAAACCTAAAGGAAGACAGGATGAATGATTGGGCCACAGGTACAACAGGAAGGATGATGTATGGCCACATGAATAAACCACTGGTCAAAGATCATATCAATAAGTTGAAGAGGGGAGATCAATCCATAATCTTCCAACTTAGAACACAACATGTACCCCTCAACCAACATCTCAACCGAATTGGAGTAAAGCAGTCTGCTGCCTGCCCACCATGGGACTACCCCTCAGAGACAGTGGAACATCATCTGTTCTTCTGTAGAAAACTAACTGATTAAAGGGGATGTTTTCTTCCCAAGCTACCCCACACATCTAATTGGCTCTACTCCTCAAGACAATAATTAGAACAGACATGCAGCTATTACCGAATGGCATCATGCAGAAGAGTTAACGGTCAAATGCTACTGGATCGCTAACAACAACAACAACATACCTGACAACTTTCAATACGCCTTTTGGAAGGTATAGGTTCTTAAGAATGCCATTTGGATAAGCAGTGCCTCAGAGATTCTGCAAAAGAAAACTGTTAAAACTTTTGGAGACATAGAGAGAGTGCATTGTTTGGCTGATGAACTTTAATAGCAGCTAAAAACGATGAAGAACACGACAAGATCAGGCGCAAAGTGCTTAACAGAGCAAGAGAAAGCAATGTGTATTTCAATGCAGAAAAAATCACAACTTAGAAAATCAGAAGTGAAGTCCATGGGAAGAATCATTTCCAAGGATGGTATAAAACCAGACCCTGCAAAGGTCAAAGCCATAAGTGAAATGCCACTACCAGAAGATAAAACTGGAGTGAAAAGACTATTTGGGATGGTAAATTTCCTAAGCCCATTCATCCCAAATATACCATAACAAGCCCACTGAGATCACTGCTAAAGAAAGATGTGCCATGGCATTAGTACCATGAACACACAGAAGCAGTGAACAAACTAAGAGAAATATTGAGCCAAAATCCTGTACTGAAACTGTTTGACTCAAAGAAGCCAGTGACAATCCAGTGCAATTCTTCAACAAACGGACTAGGGGCATGCTTGCTCCAGGACAACCAACCAATAGCATATATTCATCAAGATCTTTGACTGAGACAGAAGCAAACTATGCAAACATTGAGCGTGAACTCCTAGCTATAGAGTTTGCTGCAGAACAATTCCACCAATTCATTTTTGGAAGAGAAGTACTGGTGATCAGTGATTATAAACCATTAGAGACGATCTTGAGAAAACCATTGCATCAAACTTTGTCAAGAATCCAACTGATGATCTTACGACTACTCTGATACAAACTGGATGTTCAGTACAAACCCAGATCTCAGCTATACATTGCTGACACATTGAGCAGAGCCTCACCACCATTAACACATCAAGAGAGACAGGAAATTCCCCAGGAGGAAATACTGAGAATACACTGTACGACAGCCACAATGCCTGCCACAACAGAGAAACTCAAAGAAATCCAAAAAGAAACCAAGTCTGGCAAGATACTGAGAATGTCTTATAATGGGTGAAAAATGACTCATGGCCTCAACAGAAGAACATCAATGACAGAAATAAGACACTACTACAAACTCAGACAAAACATCCATGAGGAAAATGGAATGTTATTCTTCAATAACAGAATGGTCATACCTGAAACCATGAGGGAAGAAATGTTAACCAAACTGTACACAAGTCACCTTGGCATTGATAAAAGTAAGGCCAGAGCCAGAGAGAGCATTTATTGGCCAAGAATATGTACTGACATTGAAGAAAAGACAAAAAAATGTGAAATATGCGCTAGCAATCAACCACAAAATGCTAAGGAACCCATGATTCCTCACGATTCACCATTTATCCCTTAAGTCAAAGTAGCAGCAGACATTTTTGAATTTGGTGGAAAATCATAGCTTCTTGTGGTGGATTATTATTCAAAGTATCTTGAAGTAGCATACATGAACAACAAAACAGCACAGTCATTGATCAAGGCCTTAAAATCAATTTTTGGAAGACATGAGATACCACAGGTACTCTTTGCTGACAACATGCCTTTCTCCAGCTACAAGATGAAGGAATTTGCAACAAGCTGGAACTTCAAAATCAAAAGATTAAGTCCGAGGTATACGTAGTCAAATGGCCAAGGTGAATGTTTCGTCAACATTTTCAAAACAATGTTCAGGAAATGTACAGAAGAAGGATCTGATCCTAACCTAGCTCTACTCGGATACAGAAACACTCCTATCACAGGTTTGCCGTACTCTCCAGCCCAGCTGCTCATGGCCAGAAAATTGAACGACCTGGTACCAACGAATTCCAAGATGTTAAAATCACAACTACCTGTTGATGCTCCAAACTTGCTTCAGCAAAGAAAAATAGAGCAGAAAAAACACTACGATCGACACACAAAGAGTCATCCAGAACACCACGAGGGGGACGGTGTGCGAGCGCACACATGAAGATCCAATAATAGGGAAAAGGGAGTTGTCACCGGTATGAACCAAGCACTACTTCACAACAGAAGATGGTACAACATGGCGACGAAACTCCAGAGTCATCAATAAAAGCAAACACACTCCTGTTATCAATGAACCGTCTAGCTTTGATGAAGACAAACACCAGTCAGAGCAACAACCTCAAGGGGCACAAACCAACAAGCAATTAACCAATGTTACTCTACATTGCATCTAAAGAACCCAACGAACACAACACATCCTGCCAATAAAGAAGTATTGAAGCAGTAACAGAGAAGCATGGTACCACAAAAATTCAGATGATCTGTTTAATAGTTGAGAGTTAACATTGGATTTGCTTGCTAACAGCCACATTTATCTGTGTGAAAGTGAAAGCACTCTGGTATTTGAAGGCAGTCATTATTAAATTAAATCGTGGAATGATTTCTGATGAAAAGTTGGACTGGATAAGAATCCAGCTATTCTTTCCTATATATTTGAATACCGGTACACTCAGTGTCTACTGAATAGACGAGCAGTGGCACAAAGCCAGCATTGGGTCAGTAGATGTGCCGACTTATAAAAGTTTAAACATAACAGAAGTTGCAATAAAGTTCTGAAGGATAGAGCAGATTTCAATGTTCAATATGAGGATAATCAGCAGTAAAAAAATCACATGTAAAATTTCTTTAAAGAATCGACATCAAGCAGTGAATAAAAATGAGGTATTTGTCTCTAACAAAGGAGACTGCAGCTGTAGAGCAGCAACTGTAAGTGATATTTCAGTGCTTTAAAAATATTAGTACTCCTTATCAAAACGCATTGCTTTTAAATAAATTTCCCCTTGACAATATTAATACCATGCAAAAGTTTACATTAACTCAAAAACATGAGTCAAAAACATGAGGTTAATCTTTGCTCACATCATTTTGCTATTGTGAGCCACAATTTGGCTTGGTGTAATACTAATACCTATACATTATCAAATCAAAGGAATAGAGTTAGACAAGCACAAAATAAAAACTTGCAAATTAGCATTAATGTAAGGGTGGCTTCCACATTTGATTGTGGCCAAAAGCCTCACCCAGCCCAAGTTCAGAAAACCCAAAACAAACTGTGACATGGTTAGAGCTTAACACCAGTGAATTACTACACCGCCATTACTTTCACTTTCACATAAAATTAAACATGTTCGCATTCACATTATTCACATTTCCACCACATGTCAAAGAACAAATAAACGTACCCCAAAAACAAGGTTGGCACTTTTATCAAAAACATAGAAAATATTCAACAGCTGGTGTAGGCAGGACTGGTCAGAATAAGACTCGACCTCAACACAAATACCCAGTGGCCCAGTTCTCCTTATCCTGATCCCACCACAACCATCAGGAAACATAGATAGAATGCTGTCACTGTCACACCAAAACAGGATTTGACACTTCTGATTGTAATATATATGCCACTCATATGACACCATAAGCTCTCATACTACACCAAACTCTCCGGCACAGGAGAAGCAGGTTTTCTCCTTGGTTATTTGAACTTTATCCTCTGTACAGCCTTCTTTTATCAATTTGTTCAATGTTAGTAAGAATTTTATGGCACTTCCAACACAAATATGTCAAAAGAGTGCCGAAGATAAAATGTACTACTACACAACAACATACAAAGAAAAGAAGGAGCGATAAAGACGGCGGATGTTTGATAGGAAAGTAGGACCAAACCATACCAGAACACCTGCCAAACATCCCTCTTATACAGAAATGTGTTCATCAAGTGTCTGGTTCAGCAAAGTGTAGACTTAGTACATTCAACAATCTGGGGCCCACATATATATACAATCTTTTTGAGCCTTGTAGGTTGCCAAAACTTAACAAAAGCAAACCATTCAATTCTCTCTCACAGATGTGTGAAATAATCATGCAATCACTGATATTGCACCTTACAATCGAAAAACCCACATCCTCTCCCCTGCACACACTAAACTGACTGACGTAAACACAAGTATATCAGGATTAAGTAGTACTTCTTTTTGGTCTTGTACCCTCTTCAAAAAGAAGGCTCACTTGGCTTCAAAGTAACTTACCTGACCACCTGTTTCACTTTTTCCCCTCATCTTAGTTCCAGACAGAATACTGCTGCATGGCAGCATGTTATGAACATGCCACTATCATTTACAAGTTTCACATCTACCAACTGTCAGGCTGGCTTAGCATTTTGAAAACCAGCAAACTGAGTACAATAAGGTAAAGTACCTTTCAAAAAAACATAATTTGATGTGAAAAGGATTGAGAATGTTAGCCATTTATTTACAAGTAGCACTTGCTACAAAGTGTAACAAAAATAATGCATCTGTGTTACTAGCAATGATAGAGCAAATCAGGAAAATATAATCATCACTGGGAATAAATAAATAAACAAGGAAAGCCAGCAAAGGTGTCTCTCTCATTGTGAACAGGTCTTCTCGACATATTCTAGAGAAAAGCAGAGAACGCTCCAAACATCTCGCTGCGTATGTGCTCCCCTGTCGCAGAATCGGTGTAGTCCAGGCTGTCAATGTTCCACATGCCGACCCCACGCAGACCTTTCTGTTTTGCCAGTTTGCACTTCAGTGACAGACTGTGTGGGTCATCAAACTGCACCTGGTATGTTGTGCCATAAATCTCATCCTGATGTTCCCAGTTCGGAGAGTGAGGAAGAAATCAAAAGAAAAAGTATACATTTATTGTAGCTCCAAATAGAGGGGAGTATTGAGGTACAAATATAAAAAGATAGAGTGCCTTCTTTATTTTTTCTCACAAAAGATAAAAAATAATTAAGTATCTCAGAAAGCATCCTACCTAGGCTTGACAGGAAAAGATATGAAAAGAAAACAGAACTAAAAGCCACTGATTCCCTCCC
>NW_004797530.1:153143-172300 GCF_000002075.1 Aplysia californica
GGGGGGCAGAAAGACAGACTCAATGTAATTATAAGCACCATAACATGTCAGGGACAGATAGCCCAAGAGGAAACAGTTGGTGGTAGTCATAGTCATACAGATAACGGCACAGCCACATGGCTTTCCAAGCGACCACTCCCAACAGTAAATTATTCAGTTATTCATGGACGACATCAGAATCATATCTCTACATTCAGAGAAACATTTCTCTTGTGATTCGTTAAACAAGTACGTTATAAACAATGCAGTCACCTAAACACCAGTCAGAAATCTTCTCTCAAAGATGCATTTCCAGTGAACAATCAAAAAACATTTCAGTCTCACGTGAGGGGCAGTCTCACCAAATATCCTGTTTTCTAGAACCGTCTTATGTAAGCTGTGCAGGTTGTAGTGAAATTTTACCTGGCGACGTGTTTCGCGGATCGGAGTGTGCGTTTAAAGGGAGTGACCGTACGTTTGTACTTCTAAATTATATAGCAAAAACCTGTCAGATGATGAAAGCGTGCGTTTTAGCGGAATGTGCATTTGTACAGCGTGTATTTAGGCAGAGACAACTGTAGAAAAAGAAGTGCCCGAGGAAAAACTCTGTAGCAAAAGCTCTCATGTTTCTTAACAAACAAAATTTGTGCGTGTGCCTGCAGAAAGGTCCTAGTTGTCGGCAAAACCATTTTTGGGCAATGGGGTGAAAAGGCCATAAAAGTTGAACCATGTCAAAAATTTAGTTCCATAAAAAAACACACGTTTAATCATTTCTTAATACAATATTCAAAGATTTTATAATATTTCAAGTGTTATATTTTTAAATCAATTATTTTTGCAACATGTAGTACTTCACCAACGGTTAAATATGTGCTAGAAATTGGGTCAACATACTAGGGTTAAAGCTGTTTTTCTTCAAACTTTGTTTTTACACCTTGGGTTATAAAACGAAGCATATCTTCAGAACTACTCAAGATATTTGAAAATTTAAAATATCAGCGTGTTCAGCATCAAAATTGCTACAAGAACATCCCCTTATTTCAATATCCAAAATTTCTGGTGACTGGGACCTTTCTCCACATGCACGTTTAGTTGACAAAAAAAAACAGACAAGAGAAAGAGAAGAGAAGATCCTACCGTGTATGTGAAGTACGGTGTAGAACTAGAAGCATTCCATTTGTATCTCTCTGGCATGGTCATCAACACTTCATAGATGAGGCCATAATCATACTGTCTTCCTGCTGCGTCACTGCAGTTGACTCCTCTAAATGGAACTTTCTTGATGAAGCAACTGTCCTGCAGGCAACAAGATATATGACACAAAAATCTTACATTCTTTCAAGAACAGTTGAAGAGAAGAGCGCAAACACAGAAATAAATACATGAACATTGTCTGTTCAAAAATTTTTTAATGTTGTCACTCAAATATTCTACAAAGCTATCTAAACCATAGAATGTAGGGCTGCTACTCCTTGGTATTCTTTCTTGCTACTGTTTTTCAGCCACACCCCATGTCTTATGGCAGATAAGATCTAACACCTAGCCTTATCGAATAAGGGCGAAAAATCTTGACGGTCCCATGTGCAAGTTTGGTGGTCCAAAATCGATAAGAGTACTTTACGGCCGCAACCCGAGCAAAATTCAAAATACCAAGACTAAAAGTGGTTAATGTGTCCCCCATCCTCATAAGACCTTAGGCCGGTCCCAAAGTGGCTCTGTAGGTCTGTAATTGGGCTTGGGCTAGCGCGAGACACGCTCGCCGTGTGTCAGCACAGCCACACTGAGGGTTGGCTTCTGGCAACTGACGGGTCTGCCTTGCTATGCTGGCCTACTGTGTGCCATGCGCGATGTTTTACTGCCAAGTTCATGCAATGCAACAGCGTTGATGGAACATAATCCACAATTTCCATGACCTTATTTTGACAAATATTGCCAAATGAAAGGACCTTTTAAGGACGTGACAACCCACGGTAAAAAATTAATGACTTTACATCCTTAATTTTGTTTAGACAAAAACTAAGGACTTTTCTAAAGACCTGTGGGAACCCTGTGCGAGAATTGTATACGCAGTCTCTGCTTCAATCCTGTTTCCTCGCTCCTTTGATCTGTTTTCCTTCTTTTATAATTCCAATCTCCTCATCATCACACGGTACGATATTCTTTCATCATTACCTAGCCTTGCTTCGAGATCTGTCTACGGACACTGCACACCAGATATTTAAATAGATCTAGGTCTAGATCTAGATAGATTCTGAGGTGAATACTTCAAATTGAAATATAGATCAGATGTAAATTACTATCTATATATCTAAAATCTAGGCCTTTCTAGGGACATCTCTCCGCATCTCAACTCCTGAACTATAAATCTAGTAGTTCTAAATTCTAGCCTAGAAGCACACAGGCCTACAAATGTAAATGAACAGTCAAAACTAGGTCAACCTTTCGATTGGAAATTTTAATGTATGATAAAGTGCATTTCTTGGGATTTTGTAGTCAAGTGTTGATGCTAGCGTCAGTGGCGGTGAGTAGTGAAGGGGTCGCGGGCTTGAGCCCCCCTCCCCCACTCTATCCCAAAGTAAATGAAAGTTTCTAAACGAACGAAATAAGTAGTTGAAGCCGTTATGATCGCGCGCAATGAACACAGAGTGATCACCTTGGTGGCCCACTCATTTATCCAGTCACTGTTTACAACTAAAGAAACCTAACAGTCAATCAAATGTCTTTAGGGTTCAGCAAAGGATGAGCCCATTCCCACGCCCTTTCCGTAATGAAACTCTTCTTGTAAAAAGGGAGAAGACTGGTAAAAATAACACTGTCCTGAGGGCTCACGGTCTCCTGGCCCTGATAATGGGGTGAAAGTTTACGACACACTTTCCTAAACTGACACATATACCTACGTTCTCATTGGACTTGGACCTTTGTTAAGAGCATTCTACTTACCGCGACTACACGGCCTAATCCATCTCATAGACAGAATATGTTTGAAGTGCTGTGTGTACATGTCTATGTTTGTGCCGCTGAGATTTGACAGTAGTAAGCCACGTCGTTTCCACTTTTAAGGAAACTTTTTCATCCAGAAAAATCTAACTTAGAACAAAGAGATGGAAGACAAAGGTGACTCTTCTCGTTTGAATGGTTCTCAAAATGCCGTGGCTCACCGTGACTAAAGAGAAATCCGTACTGTTTAGGTCGTATTGCTTGCTATTTTGTGGTAAAAAAGCGGAAGCAACCTAACCCCTCCCAAATTTTGGTTCACCCACCGCCACTGGCTTGCATCAATATCTAATTAGTAAAGCACCTAATAATACTAACTTCTTGCTGATTTTGATGACCTGAGAAGAATTTCTGTAGAAAATGAACACGAAGCGAGGCTGCGTGCTAGACACGTTTTATAACACTGCTATATAGCATGTCTGAAGCGTCACAAGCTCCGCTGATAACAGACAAACCACACTACGACGCTGCTCAAGCACACGTAGTGTACAGTATTTATTAGGACGGTGTGTGCTAGGCGAGCTTCAGGTCAGACCTACAGAGCCACTCTGGGACCCGCCTTATGCAGTGGTGAGCATTACAAAACTCTTTAAAAGGGCTGGAGGGGGGGATGTTTATACAGAGGAAAGGAATACTGAAAATGTACATCCAACTCATCGGAGTTACAGTATCATAAAATTGTTCGGGATTAAGGTACAACAAAGGATACACAGCAAAAGAGAGAAAGCTCACAATATTGGATAACTTACCCCTTTCAGCTGTATGCACTCATACGAGTAGCCATACCATGGTAACCCTAGGACCAGTTTACTTGGGGCAATCCTATAGGCTGGGTCTCTCATATAAATCTCCAGACCTAATGTGTATAGAATGGTTATAAAAATGATAACAATATTGATAACAACAAAAACTTTAACTGCCTGGAACCTATGTCAAAGTGGCTTTAGGTGCTTAAATTTGTTCGTAACAAAAAACAAACACCCCCCTCCCCCTAAAAAAACCCAAAACAACCAAAAAGCAACTGATCACTTCAAAATATTCTTTATGAAAGCACAACGTCAAGATTATCCTACTTGTTTTATTGTTCCATCTCTGGCAGTTCAATTTGTTCCTTTTATGGGCTTCATGTAGATCTACATCAGTGGGTTGTCTTAGTTTTTTTATTTTGACTGTAAATAGTTCTCCTAATCCTTAATCTTACGTTAATGGTCTCAGGCATCACACACTTGGTAGAAGCACAGAAAAAGGCAAATACTACGAGCAATCATATATATAAACTCTGGCCTATGGACATCTAATGACTTCTGACGATAAAGCTTCAAGTAGTTAAAGGGTAACATTCAAAGTAGGTGCAATGTAAGTGGATTTTATAACTATAACAACTACCGCCATGATTATCATCACATTTATATTATAACTTTCACTGTCATATTTTTTTAACTATTATTTTCATTATTATTACTATTTTTTCCTTGAGACAGTTCCAGAAAAAACAAACAAACAATGAATTCATACATGCTAACTCTTAAATTGCAAAAACAGAAAAAGCCTTGCACCAAAAAAATTGTGGAATAAAAAAAGGAACTGTTCACAATTTTCCATAGCAATACATTTTAAATCGTATTTCAAGCAATGCTTGTATGACTCGATTCCATCGGTAAACTAAAAAAAATAATGTAGGATTATAATTTTTATAATCCATGACATCACAAAGGTGTAATATCACTAAAACAGCTCAAATCACAGTAATAAACACACCACACATTATTGAGAGGACTTACATTTAAAGAGGTAGGCAGCAGACTATCTGAAAGACTAAAAAAAAAAAAAGTTCTGCATCCAATCAGGATTTCAACTGAACTAATGGGAAAAAAGGGACTGACTTCAATTATACCACACTAGTTGACAGGTTTGCTAAGTTTACCTAGATCAGCGCTCCTCAGGTCAGAGTTGGGCCCACCCACACACTCCCCAAAGATCTGGCTTTGCTCGTCATACGCCATCACAAATAGAAAGTCAGAAGCATTAGCCAAGCCAGGGTAATCAAAGAAGCGACTGTCCACATTAGGTTTCCAGGCCACATCCACAGAGACCTGGAGAGACAAGAGTAAGGGATGACCCATCCAGTCATGAGGACAGGGGCAGTTCGTTAACTGGGCAAGACCAGCAGAGCCGGCCACTTTTTGTCTATACAGAGGATACGCCAGACTTAATGCTGATAATAAATTCTATTGTTTCAAGTAAATCGTATCTTACATTGATCAACATTGTAAAACCACTTTGCTGATTTGGAGGCCCCCAAAAAAAGATGATACGGGCTCATTGATGTGTTGTCGCACTACAAAGACTCTTTCCTCTATCTCTGTTTCATTGACTCTAACTCGCAACTTTGTTGTCAACCCCTCCTGTCACTGACTCCACTACGTGCCACTCAACGTGCGAACACTGCCCTCTAAGCCAGCGATTTCAAAAATTGCCCACAGGGCACAAACAGAGATTGTAGTGAGCTAACTTTGCTCAGTGTTTGTGTGTTTAGTATGCTGCATTGCATCTAGATTTAATTTACATGGAAAAGTAACTGGTACAGCATCAATTCATCAATAAAAATTATTTCTTCAGGATCATATTGAAGCCATAACATTATGTTGGTCAATGGACACAAACATATATCTATGTGTGTGTGTGTGTTTGTTTGTGTGTGTGTGTGTGTGTGTGTGTGTGTGAGTGTGTGTGTGTGAGAGTTTGTGTGTGTGTGTGCACGGCGCATGCGCGTTTGTGTTGGAGCACTGGGGAACAGCGACACTATTTTTTTAAATAGGGAAAAAATATTTCTGAGGGTACAGCAACTGCCGTAAGCCAATGCCTCATCATGGTGGTATATCAGAGACCTAGATACGTAAGCGAGACAGTACAGCTTGGGCCAGATCGCGAATCTGACCAATCCCGGGCAACAGGAACAGGGGCCGTAAACTCAAACAAACATGGCTGATTCTAAGAACACACACTGCAAGTGGTGTGCAATAAACTGCATTAATTTTTAAAAATAGACAACCAGAATTAGCTTTCTATTGTTTTCCTAAAGACCCTGAAAGGTAAACCAACTGGTGGATAAGTAGATAAAGCTTAAATAGCGCATTATACAGTGAAGATGTGTTTCAAAACACACACCTTTTATATTCACTATGAATGAAAGTGTGTGTTGTAACTTTTAAGTAGATCTATATCTAGATATACAGGGTGAACCAAAAAAAAACCCCTGTACAACTTGTTTTGTAAATATCTCCCTCCATACTGAAGTTTTGCATTTCACATTTGAAAACAACATTTGGAAACCAAAAGGAATTTGTCTGATATTTATTTTAGATAAGTCCATTAAATGGTTTTGCTCTTTAAGGCTCATTAAAGAAACAACCCATTTTCAACCTTGTCACCATTTTCATAGCATGACGCACCAGTTCGTATTAGGCCTACCACTAAAAGTTGCAACAATCGCGCCATATTGCAAGCTATAACAGTCTAACAAGTAAAGGAGGATCCTGCTCGCCAAATCTGAGAGTGGCGATTCACGATTCAGTCGGCTTCAATGAATCGTGAGTACGCGAGCACTCGTGGAACAGTAAGTCTCGGGCTCGTTGTAAGCATGAAACGTAACAGTGTCATATCAACGCCACTTCGCGAGTCCCACTCTTGTTGTCCCACCATCGTCTCCGTCCCCCGCCCTTCGTTGCGCTGCTATACTGAACTCAATAAGCGACCCCTATAAATTCACCCCCCCTCCCTCCTCATGATTTGCTAAACTAAAACAATGGCTCCATAAAATTCCTTCTATTTGTTGGAACCCGTTCATTTTGTTTTAATAGGGGGGTTGGACTATGCCATCTTTTGTAAAATAAGGGGCGCCATACTAAGTGTTCCGTTCCGTTCTTGCGCTCGTGACTCGACTCACGACCCAGCAGTAAGTTACAAACAAGCCACAAGGTGGTGACAGCGACTGGGGAGTGAATCGGGAAATGGAAGGCGATACTGTTCCGCGTTCCGTTGAAGTGAATTGCGTTCCGCAGGGAAGAGTGGCGATTCAGTTCCGTTCTCGCGCTCGCGACCCAACTCTACTAACAAGTCAACAGAAGTCAGCAGATATTATTCTTCCCAAATTTTGTTAGCCTACTGAAATCATGGCTTCGTTTAGTAAAGAGCAGAGAGCTTTTTGTATTGAACATTACCTCTCCACAAACTCACCATCCTTGACATTTCGTAAGTTCTGTGCACGTTATGGAAAAATGCTTTGATGCCCTAAAGTCCTTTGATGTCAAGAGAAGAGAATTTCTGGCAGTTTGGATCTATAATAAATCAGAACTAAAAATTTCCTTTACAAATGACCACTTCAGGTCGAACACGCACCAAGCACGGCCCATTAAATGTCACCAGGGTGCAAATTTCAGTAGTCGAGTCCAATGAGACATCTGTCTGTAGACAATCTGCAGATAGGACTTTCCTACACCTCAACATTCTGCATTCTCATGGCAGATCTTAAGCTACGACTGTGCCATTTTAATCTTCGCTAAGCCGAGGTGACATGGATCAGAGCATGGCAATGTGTTCATGATTCCTCAATTGTCTTGAAAAGCAGGATCATTTGCTCGATGACATTTGGTTTAGTGCAAAGCCCATTTTCATCCTGTGGGATATGTTAACTCCAAAAATGCTGTCTTTTGGGCACCCCACTCCCTGTTGTCTCTAGAAGCCACTTCATACTGAATATATACAGTCTATGTGGCTCTAAACTCTCACGGTTTTGCAGGTCCTTGTGTTTGGGCGCCATAGAACATTTCGTATGACGCGTAAAAATGTGTTGAGTCCAAAGGAAGGCATGTAGACCACTGCTACTAGGAATTTCAGAATGAAATTGTTATTTGTTTTTAACTCTGCAAAAGAAATTAAATATTGTTTAAATGTCACAGGGAAGGAAAATTAAAGGTTAAAGAGAAAATTTAAAAAAAGATCAACCAATCTTTTCACTTCCTTTACAAGATTTTAAAAAATTGGTCAACTTTGCGTTTTTTGGGTGCTTTTTTCTTAAAGCCATTTCCGTTTTCATAATAAGTTTCTTCTTCGTGGATTTTACGTCAAACAAATTCCCCTAGAATGAATTATGTATGTTCAAGATTACAGCATTCCAGGACAATTTTTGTGCGAGATATTCAGAAAAAAAGTTGTAGTTTTTTTTTTATCACCCTGTAGATAGATCTACTGTAAATCTAGGTTTTAGATCTAGGCTTCCTCCCACTCCCCCACCCGCTCTTTAATTTTTCGCCTGAAAAAGTCGGAGCAAAAAGATGTGCAGCAGGTAGCCTATAACCAGGCCCTCTCTTGGATCTCTTTTAAAACTTGCAAATAAAAATTTTAAAATTATATCTCTGTAATTAATTTATATAATAATATCCCTCGCAATAAGCATGTGTAAAAACTAAGTAGAAGTAGGCCTACTCTTTCGCAACCCCCCAAAATGTATGTGAACTGCTTCTATTATTAACCGGCAAATGTGCCCCCCCCCCCCATTTTGGGAGGACTTCCGTAACGAGCGACAAGAAAAATATGAGACAGAGTATAATAAAGGGCTAGGGGTAGGGGTAGATCTAGGGGTAAGGTTTGGGTTAGGGTTTGGGTTAAGGTTAAGGATAGATCTAGGTCTCTTCTTTATTGAGTTTGTTGGGGTGGTCGCTCGTTGCGGAAGTCCTTCCCCCCTTTTTTAAATATCTGGTAAATGTACCCCCCCCCCCCTCTTTATTTGGAACCTCAGAGTACACTACTAACAACCTGGTTTTGTTCACCCATTATATTAGAACAATAACAGGCCTAATGCAAGTATGTTTACTGCCCTAGGCTATATATAGAACAGCTCTCTTCGCTTATGCTGCGTGAAGCACAGGTTGTAACAGACAGCGCCGCAAGCTGTACTGTCTCGTTTACACATTGCTAGGTCTCTGATGGCATTTATCATGGTATCGATGCGGCCCCCTGACAGAAAATTTTTGTTTATAAACTTATTGAAAGCTACATTCTATCCTAAAAATAATATCAAATTCCGAACCAGCCTATCAAAATTGACAAAATGACTCGCATTGCTGGATTTAGAAGATTGCAAAAAAAGAAGTATTTTATCAAGATTGCATCATGTAGCAGTTTCTTATTACAACGAAGAAGGACAACTGCTGTGAGTTTTAACTAATCTCATTGGGAGAGGTGAGCTGTGACACACAATCCCTTTGAAATTTGCAGGATTAAACTTTGCTTGTAAAATTTATTAAAATATTTATCGCAGCTAAAAACTGATTTTGATTTTTGGAATCAGCGTGTCAAAATATGCAAAGTGGCTCCCGTGGAACCTGATTTGATGCCATATATCTAAACTTTTGAAAATTTTGTCTTTGAGTGGTCAATTTTGAATTTGAAGTCAGGTAAAATGGTCACACACTGCATTGTGCATCTGATGTTACAGCTACTAGGCCTTCACACTGCACTGTCACTGTACAGTATGGCGACGTGGAGGAAAGACACTGTTATTCACTTTATTGAGAACACCCCCCCCCCCCAAATCTCATAACAACAGTGTGAGTGAACAAACTTTGTTTTTAAAGCTAGTCCTTTGTACAAGTAAGCCCTTTTTTCAAACTTGAAAATCGAGACAAAATGAAACATATCTGGTGTAGCTGAATTTGATACGGTAGGAGATTATGTAAAGATAAACTGTACCAAAGAAATATAATAAGACACTAGTCGCTGTTCCCTAGTGCAGCAGTTTGTGTGTGTGTGTGGGGGGGGGGAGGAGAAATAGTGAAGATGTATAAAATAAATTGACAGTATGTGTCTGTGTGTAGTGTGTATGGGGGTGGGGCGGGGGGTGTCAATGTGAGAGACAGCCGGTACCTTCTACAGATCACAAGCCATCCCTGCATGTGGAAATCTAGACTCTGATACCCATATCTGCTTTACAGCACTTTTACAAAAGAATGATTTCAGATTTGCAACACAAAAAAAAAAAGAGCAAAGAATCCTAATTCAGGATCAATTAAAATTCTTTCACATTTTCGTAACTAAAACGTTTTATTCTGAGTCCAAAAAAATATATAGATATATAAGCCAGACTGAGTACATGTATGCACTTGTTGAATAGAGTGTGTGTAAGTATGTATGACCACAAATTTTTTAAAATTTATATTAGAAACTTGCTGTCACTTTGAATAAAAGGGCACAAACAGAAACTCTCAATTAGTCTTGAAAGTCAGTAGTACAATCAGTAAATTTTCCAAAGAGAACATACCTGATAGTTTGGATTCACAGCCTTCAGTGCATCATTCGTCTCACGGACAGTGCTTGTGTAGGCATCCCTGATCATTGTTTCATTCTTCAGTACTTCATTCTCGTAGTCAAAGTTCACACCGTCCAAGAAATTTTCACTAATCTTTGTCAACAATTCTTTAACCCATTCTTTTCGAAGACTTGGTGACACCATTTCAGACGTGCTGATTTCACCTATAGACAGACATACGTACATGATAATGATTTAAACTGCAACAAGGCATCCAACAATAGGGGGGAGACCTGCAGGCTACTATGATTATCACACAAATGCAAACTCAATAGAGATATCTCACAACAAAAGATTCAAACTGAGTACTTCGGTACTGAATAATATTTCTTGACATAGACAAACACATAAAAATCAAACATTTTTCCTCTCTCTCTGTTCTCCTTTTAGCCTGCCCCATCCACCATATATTTCATCCCAAAACCACTAAATAATCTGTAGCATCAAACTCAAACAGGGTCAAGAACAACTCGGAATATACATCTCAACAGAAAATGTTCAAATTATATCAATTTTGTGATAAACTGACCTTTCAGTTAAAGACTGAATAAGAAATACAGTCCAACCTGCGCAAGACGGAATCGCAAGAGAGCCAGAAAAAAATTCCGTCTTAGACAGGGAAATTTAGGGGGAGATTCAAAGGCCCAGCGGAGGGATCAAGGATCACTTGCCTGATTGGCAAGCAGTGGTCAAAACTTCACATCTCTCAACTGCTATCCTGTCAGATAATGACATGCGTCACTCTTATTTATCCAATTACCACCAGTGCTTGCCTTTCATAGGACCACTGTTTGACCTATTAAAAACAAACGTTTGAACATCTCCTTTGCTTCCATCCATAGCCCCACCCATTGGTGTAACAAGCACAGTCAACCAGAGCCACCCCTCACTGCATTCATGTAACAACGATTCGAGGAACTCTTTTCTAAGCTGGCCGTACGATTAGGGCGGCAGGCATTGGTCAAACTAATTTCACATCTCTTGCTTCTGGCTACCCAGGAAAGTTTCTGTAGTGGCTCGCCACTGAAGCACTCTCACGGGCAATCGTAAGATTTCACACCCACGCTACCCTGACCATCTGCATCGCTCAGGGCTCGCAAGATGGGGTAACATCTACCCCCAAATTGCACCCCTACTCCCCTTCCTCGTCTAGCAGCATGGCCATTTAGAGTGGGCGGAACCAAACTTACGAGTTTTGTTTCAAATCAGGGCTAAGCAGGCAAAGCATTTTCCAACTTAGACAGGCGAAACCCTCAGAAGGGAGCGGATTTTTCTTTCCGTTTCCACGTCGGACAGGTTTCTCAGTTATACAGGTAATTAAAGAGAAATATATCAAGGCGGGAGTGGGGAGATTCCATTAAGACAGGTTTCCGTTAAGGCAGGTTTGACAGTAGTGGCTAAATCTCTCATAAAAGCACTCCACATATTTGAAACTCATGTGTCACTTTATGTGTCAAACACAAACAAACAACAAAAAAAGTATACATATTAGCACATGAATAACCAAACAAACAAATAAAAGAGCAACTTTGACATTGAGACATTTGCTTTGTTTAAGTAATAGTTTTACGGCATTTGCAACACAATAAGGTCACATAAATGCCGAGGAATAGAGGTGTTACAAGAGAGTAACAAACACAAAAAAGAAGAACGAGAGATTAGGACGATAGAAGTCCTGAAAGAAGGAGCAAACCGCACCAGAGCACATGTCAACCACCCACAGAGAGACATTTGCAGTATTGCCACATTACTTTGCTAATGCCATGTGACAGCAGTCTTCTTGAGCAACAGAAATATATGTGTAACAGATTGTAAGTGAGTGATAGACACTGCAATCTTCTCCTTCTTGTGTGGAAAAAACTCAGAGCATACCATAACATGTGAAGCGCAGTAGAACAATACAGGTCTTTAAGTGAGAGGGAAAAAAAACAACAACACAACAAACAGAAATAAATCAGGAGTGGAATAATGTTGATGAGATGTATGTTTACAAAAAGCCAACACCATAATAATAACAGTAACTGTTGTTATATAGAGCGCATATCACAACTACAAAGTAAACACTGTGAACATCATAATTATTATACTTCAACAGACCCTACAACATTCTAAAACTTTCTTAGCTCCCTGGGAACCATTCAGTACAAATACCATCTTACAAGAGCCTTAACACTTACACAGAGGCTACTGACAAGATCTTTCACTGACATTAGGTGGGTACTCATTCTTACCGGGGTGAGGTGAAGAAAATTTATGTAAAAAACCTTGCCCAAGGATACAACATCAGACCTAGACCTGGATTTGAACCTGCGACCTTACAATTAAGAATCTGTCAACCTAACTACCAAACTATCAACACCAAATTCAGCCAAAGACATAATAATATTAAGAGAATAGCATGCATGCATGCCAACTTTTACAAATCCCAATTCAAGACATTCAACGTTAAAACATCAGATAACGTACCTACAAACAAAATTACATCAAGTGGGACTGGTTTTGGTGTAGTGTCAGTGACATGGTTCTCAAATTCCCAACTGCCGAGTCTGGGACAGTCCCAGAATTTTTTTTTTTTTAAATTTAATAGTACAAGGTTTTACGGCGCTCGCAACTGCATAAGGTCATATGAGCGCCAAGGGGTGAGTGTCAACAGAGAAGTCTTTACAGGGAATCAGACTTATTATTCTGCCCACCTCTCTAGCTTCAACAGCACAAGGTCTGCTTCGCCTATCAAGGCACCCCAAAAATAACTGATCACAAGAGATTGATAAACATACAAAAGAAGTAGAGGAAAATGACAATAGTAAGGATGAGGAAAGAAAAAGCAGCAGTTCCCTTTGGGAATGGCCTAAAGACACTACAGTCAGTGGCACTGCCGCGGGGGGTCCAAAAAGTTTACGACAGTTGGCAGGCCAGGAATTGTTTTCTTTTGTAAGTGTTTTATGGCACTTGTGACAGCAAAAGGTTATATGAGCAAGCAGGCAGAACACATTAAACATTTTTAGTTTGGTAGGAATTGATATTGAATTTTGCTCGGGTGGCAGCCGTAGCCTACTCTAATCGATTTTGACCACCAAGGGATCTTTAACGGGCTCAACTTGCACACAAGACCACCGATATTTTTTGCCCTTATCCGAGAAGGCTAGGTCCCAGATCTTACCGACCCAAAGATCATGGGTGTGGATGAAAGACAGCAGAATGAAGGAGCCAAGGGGTAGCAGTAGAAAGGCTGAAGAAAGAATCAGGAGCTCAGAGGGGGCGGGGGCAGAAAGTAGATATGAAAGCAGACAACAGAACATGGTTAGAGAGCAGGCGATGAGGTGAAAGGAGAAATAACGACAGCATTAAATTAGCTTTCATCTCTCTTGCTAGGAGTTCTTTCACTTCATGAACTATCTTTTCTTTTTTTGGAAAGTGTTTTCCGGTGCTCGCCACTGCATAAGGTCATATGAACGGGCGGGACACACCAAACATTTTAAATGGATTGGAAATTTTGAATTTTGACTGGGTGGCAGCTGAAGCCTACTCTTATCAATATTAGACCACCGAGGGATCTTTAACATGCCTAACATGCACACGGGTCCTCCACGATTTTTTGCCCTTGTCCGAGAAGGTTATGTGTAGATCTTTTCTACCAGAAGATCAGGGGGGTGGCTGAAAGACAGCAGTAAGGAGCCAAGGAGTAGAAGGCTGTAGAAATATTCAGGAGCCCAGGGGAGGGGGCAAAGGAGGTGAGGGGGTGGGGGCAGAAAGTGGAGACGAAAGCAGATGACAGAACATTGCTAGAGAGCGGGAAAGGAGGTGAAAGGAGACAATTTTAGAGAAAAAAAATTTTCCGTCGCTACCTGGATTCAAACCCGGGACCTTTGAAAGAGAGGCGAGCACCTTAACCTCTAGGACATGAGAGCCCCCGATGAACTATCAAAACAGGTTCCTTTTTTAAAGTTTAGTTACGGGAATGTAACTCTCAGGTTTCGTATTAAAAAGGGGAAAGAGAGGGAAAAACCCTCAGCGGAGATAAAAGAGTTAAGTGTGAGCGTACTCCACAGTATATAGCAGTAACAACTTACCCAGAATAACTGCACGCACACCATGAGAGTGGGCCAAACACATCAGGCTCTGGTTTACATAGCCAAACATCACCACTGTGGTCAACTTTGACCAATCAAAGAGCTCCCAGTGGCTTTCTTCATTCCTCAATGAAAAAGCAAACACCTGCAAAATAAAAAGATGGGCTGATCGGTGGGCTCCACTGGCAGGCTTTTCTTCATTTCAACTCATCATTGGTGTTTTTTATCTGTTGGGCCCAGTTTTTTTAAACAAATTAACTGTTACCGTGTGTGTGTGTGTCAAAAGTCTTATTAAGTCTCAGTGCTTCTAGAACTATGTATCACTTATTGATTGCATTTCTTTTTACGCAGGACAGTCTTGCTGCTAGTAATGCTAGCTGTTGAAATCATAGTTTTCAATACCCATTGCCACACATTCCTACATACAACTTTTTAAAAAATTGCCCACTGACCACTAACGTTGATGAAACTTCGGCAACACCTCTCATATGAGACGGCAAAATATGGGATTGTTGGTAACTAAATGTCATCCAGAGAACTTAATACAACAACATACCTCACATTTTCACAGCATGAGAGATTTTATCAAAGTACTGTATGAAACAAAATACCTCATATATAATAATATATATAAGAGGGTGCGGTAGCGGAGCGGTTAGTGCGCTTGTCACCGAAGCGGAAAGTCCGGGTTCGAGCCCCAGTTCAGACTCGGATTTATTTCACCCCCTCCTGCCCACCCAGCAGTAATGGGTACCTGACTTTGAGTTAGGGAAGTAAAGGTGCGTGGAAAGGAACTGGTCACCCTACCACAATATGCCAAAGGCCCTGGAAGTTGTCTCACTAACAAGGCAATCCCCAATGTCCGGATCGGATGCGAGAACAACTTTACTTTACACTATTGCCAGAAAGGCCAACAAAAGATATTTATGAAACGAAAAAAATAGAGTTACACTTACTGATGGAGAAATTCTAACAAAAGAACTTAATAAAACAGCAACTTACAAACCTCACACAAAGCAGAAGAAATGTTAACCGAAAAAATCTTCATAAAATTTAATCATAACAAACCTCCTTTTCAGTCTTGGTGCTGATCGGCTGACACCATTCAAGCCTGCTGCAAGGACAAGACAAGTTTTCAGTGTTCCCCATCCACCAGGAGCGGCCAACAGATGGTTCAGGCATGACGAGCAGGAGAACAACCATAGCCTCCATAAACACGTGCCACGTACCCATGACAAAGGTTATGACAATGAAGTCGGATGAGTCTAAGGTATATTTTTACAATCTGAGGAAACCAGAAAGAATATACAATCAAACTTGTTGAGAAGAAAAGTGGTCGTCTTAGTCATAGACAGGTGGACGACTTACATGTGTCCCGACACGGTGGAATCCGGTGTTCGTCAATTTTTGGGCATATAGAGTTTTCGGTATCATTTTAATCTTAAAGCTTTGTTCATTTGTCTTGCTTTCTGTGAAAAAATTACCCATCTATCTTCAATACAGATGGAGATACATATGTATTTTGGATTGAAGAAAGTGGGGGTCACACGTTTCAGGTAAAATTAGCAAGAAAATGGTCGCCAAAGTTTGGTGACTTCCAAAGCTGGAGGCTCCATGGAAACTGTAAATTTACATTTTTAGTACCTTTACTCAATGTTTTTCCGTAAAATCCACTCGTGAATGTGTTTTTAAATGATAACTATAGTAGGAGGTGTTCAGCCATAAAACAAAAATTTGATTAAAAAATCACCCAGCGGGAAGAAAAATGCTATATTTATATTTCAGTATTGTGAAGAGCGTCTGGTTTCACCAAGATGCCTCACATAAATATTGAGTTAAACAGCTAAAAAGATGACGATGTAGTCTCTAAAAACTGTGCATCTGTGCAGGAGTGAAATTAAAAATGATCCCCAAAAACCCATTGTGGATTTTTATTCATTGTCTGTGTCTTGGTTTGCAATTAATGGTATTGATTGTCTTCCTGAAGACAAAAAAAAAACAATTCACCAAACCCAGAATTTCAACTTCTAAAGTCTGAAGGACAGAAGTTTACACCCTCTCTTGACTTCGGAAACTTTGTTTCATTTGTATTTTGTAAAACTTTCCAAGTTTGACAAAAATGAAAATGAGGTTCACGAGTAGAAACCACATGTACAGCTCCATCTACACTTTATGTAAAAATTCAAAGTAAAAAGAAGCTATTGGAGTGTCAAAGGACCCTGTAGGCATAGGTACGTAAATTAAAACTAAAGAAAGCAATTTGAGAGTCAAGGACCCTGTAGGCATAAGTTTTTCCCCCCCCCAATGGTCGTTAGTCCTAGGCCACCTCAGACCTGTCATTTCAGAGACAAGACTAGTGTGGAAAAGAGAATCAAGCAGCCACCAAGTGTATGTGTGTGTAGAACTCTAGTGTGTACCTCTGGCGGTCAATTCCCTTGTGATGCAGAGTATTATTATGGTATACACACTGGCGAAGCAAATTTATATTTGAAATTTACTTTTAGGTATTGTATGACGACACTGTGGACAAGGAAATAGTCAAGTGCTTAGATCGAGTTGCACCGTCTTGTTATTGTATCCAAGCGTCTTTTGACTTACGGTACTTGCTCAAACTCAAATAATTATGATGAGAGATCATGAACAAGACTACTTTTGTGCAAACAATGTCAGAGTCAGAAACAATTGTTAGATCTAGATCTAGCTACCCAAATTGATCGGAATAAGACAACATCATAAAAGAGGAGTCAAATTCTAGGAGGTTTCAAGAAACAGAAAGCTTCCACAATTCAGGAAAAACTACAATATTATTAGAACCTATGTTAGAAACGATGGCTACTAGATATAATCTAGATCCAGATCTAGTACTGGCGTTTCAAATAGCATGGGTGCTATTCAGAACGTGGCTTTTCAAATAGAAAGGGAGCTACTCAAAACGCTTAACTTTAACAGTGCATCTTAATGGGCGCTCTTTGGAAATTTGCCTTCCTAGGCTGTTCCATTGGCAGCCATTCTGAAACTGATTGCCATGTAAACGTGAAAATTGTGAGCTTTTTTTAAAGGCCGGCTCTATTTCTCCGAACGTTAAGGAAAATAAACTTGAACACTATTTCTCAAAACGGTTTCTGTTCTCGAGATTTTAATAATGGAGTGGCCTGTCGCGCGTGCATGCGTATGTGTGTGTGCGTGCGAGAGAGAGAGAGAGAGTGTGCGTGTGTGTGCCTAAGAGAGAGTCTGCGTGTGTGTGTGTGTGTATGTTGTGAGTGTGTGTGTGTAAGGTCTGAACTGGGGGGGGGGGGATTTTTTGTGATACAGTTTTTGCTTTAGGGGTGACTAAATTACTATTATTACAGTCCATGCCGGCTTTAAGCACAGTCATCGGGAGAAAGCTTTTAAGCGTGCTTAAAGCCGAAGCATGCTTGAGTGCGAAGTAGACATAATCCAGAGATTTTCAGGTGGAAAATTTCCCGTGCTATTTCCCTTTGTTTGTAAGTAGGCCTATATAGTGGTCCCGCAAAAGTGTGCACTCTTATTTTTACCTACCATGGTAGTTTTTGTTTGCCTGTTTGTTTTTGTTTTGTGGTCGAATGGGAAATAAAAATTTGATTTAGACGGCCAGTCACGATACAGCACACTAGGCCTACACACTGCCTGTGCGTACCACTGCCCGCTGTGCCACATTCATACCACCGCCTTGATCCCACCTCGCGCGTGATACACAATCAGGATTAATTGATAGCGATGGTCAAAGGTGAAATCGCAGCCAGCCTCCAATTCTCGTCTCCCTGACTCTCTTTGTATCTTATTCGTCTGTATGTAGCTTTGCCCTAGGCTGGATCTATGTCCACGCGCACGGCTGTGTGCATCTCTCTGCCTTCCTCTCCGCCCGTGTGAGTGTGTGTCTCCGTCGCTTGCGTTCTTTGTGTTTCTCTTAATTAACACACTCACTGCTGCGGTGTAGACTGTGTTCGAACTTCGATAGGTCATCATGAAAGTATTGACTGTCTTGTAAATAAAGCGTGCTTGAAGCCGAAGTTACCATGCTTAAAGGCGTGTAGTTTATATTGCAAAAATTCAGTAAGAGCCGTTTAGCGTGCTTGAGTCCGAAACGTGCTTAAAGCCGGCACGGACTGTACTAATATATGCCAAATAGGTTACTGCCAAAGTCGAGCAGTCTTGTTTTCTCGCAGCATCTTTTGAAGGCATTTTCAAATGAAGTATAGTCCAGGAACGTTGCCCCAACCATAAATATATGAAGTATCTGAACATTCAAACATTTAAAAATTCTCTAGCTCTAGCAATTGAATTCTATGCAAAAAATGTTTCTATGGCAGAAAGAAAGATAACCCCGAACTCTCGCAAATAACCAAAACATCTTGAGAACGGAAACTGTTAGGAGAAAAGAGTTCCAAGTTTATTTTCCAGAACGTTTGGAGAAAAAGTCACTTCGTTTTTAAAAATTAAACCCCCCACTATCAGGGGCTTGCGCCCCTGAAACCCCCAACTGTTATGGCTAGTGCGTATTAATACCTACGGATCCGTAATGGCCACCTCTATTCTCACCCGGGGTGAGAATAGTGCAGGCGGGTCTTGTGGCTATTCTCACCCGGTGCGCGTGTCAACAAATTTTGCGTTCACCCTAAACCACAGAATTCTACACTGTGATAACAGAAAAATTGTAGAATTCTGTGCTGTGAACAAACGTTCCATTACAACTGTACTTGTAGCCTACTAAAAGCGTACAATTTTGT
>NW_004797530.1:172400-175251 GCF_000002075.1 Aplysia californica
TTGGTACCGGGGGCGGGCCCCCCCCCCCCCCCCCCCCCCCCCTTTTTTTTTGTTCTCTTGAGTTTTCAAACAAATTTTAAAAAAGAAAAAAGAAACACTGCTTCTGCCAGACAAACCTGTTCCCCTTTTTGTCGTTTTTAGACTTAGAATCTAGAATATAATATTTGATTTTGTTGCTTTTTTCTTTTTTTTCAGGGGAGGAGGTGGATGGGATGAAATATAAAACTGTGGTTAAGACTGGTTAACCTATGAAGTTTTGCTTATTGCACCAATGGCTTATTTATCAAACTATATTGCGCGAGTCCCCAATTGGAATTCCAACAAACACACAGAAGAGAACCCTCCCCCCCTCCCACTAACCCCGTCCGATCACTCGCTGCTGGCAGAAGTTGTGAGGTTGTTGGTTTGTTCTTGGTTTGTTCTTGGTTGTTGGTTGTTTTTTTGTTTTGTTTTTTTGCGTTTTTTTTAAAGAGGGGGGGGGGTGGGGACTTGGCCTGGGCTATATATGGGGTTATTATTTTTTTAAATCATCCTTCACTTTCATTCAAATTCATATTTTTACTGTCAAGTACAATTCGGCCTCAGACGAGTGCCAAGTAGGCTATCTATATTATTTGCTGCAGTTGCAGTTGGATTGATTGAGAAATACAGAAGCACTTCGAGATAGTAAATAACAAGATGGGCCACTCAGCCAAAAAAGTGTCCGCAGGAAGTATGCTCTTTGCTTCAGATGGCGCTGCAGTCTGTTTTGTAGCTCTCTTTCGTTTTTCCAGAAGAAGAATAGGAATAGCACCTCCTTGCGTGCGCAGATCGACTGCTGTTCATCAGCAGTTCGGGTTCGTTCAGTACGGAGTTTTAGTTTTTTAAAATTTTAATGACCTCTCGCCTTTCATTGTAAAGTCAAATTAAACGAAGAAAACAATCACCCTTTCCTCCGGAAGAGGTTTTTTGTCAGCGTAACCATTTTAAAAAAGCGTTCTTCCGAAATTCATTAAAAAACTTGCTAGTTTCACTTTGATTTTTTAAACTCAAGTAGGATAACTCTGTTCGCTAAAGGTGCGCTTTTGCGAAGAGGGCGCCACCGAATTTTGAGGACACTTTTTTAATTGGCTCAAAGTCAAAGAGAGAAGTGGCCCCTCTTGTTATGTAGACTCTTTGCTTCGACCGAGGTTTTTATTAGTGATGGGCCGATACCACAATTTAGGTATCGATGTCGATACCTAGTACTTTTTCAAGGTATCGATACCGATACCTAATGCTATTGGTAACATACGCCGGGGGTAATAAGTAAAGACAAAAATACAACTAATTTTTTCCAAGTATTTAGGCAATCGTGTCTAGACAAGTTGTGACTATTTAGCTGAGACTCAAACAAAAATTATTTGTAAAAGAGAGAGAGAGAGAGAGAGAGAGAGAGAGAGAGAGAGAGAGAGAGAGAGAGAGAGAGAGAGAGAGAGAGAGAGAGAGAGAGAGAGAGAGAGAGAGAGAGACTATACCCAAATATGAGAATAAAAACAAAAATTAAGTGAAGTATGGGAGGAAAGTCAACTTTGCAGAAAATGTTAGTATTGGAAAATAAAAACACAAGAGTTCTAAAAAGGCAATTCAATTTACCAGATTTTTAGCAACTTTAAATTAAACCAATGAGGATAAATCAGAGTTGTCAGTGAGGATTTTGCAAAATCACTAGATACATTTCATGAAAAACTTCTCTCTTTTTGTAAAAAAAACCACTAGATTAATTTAAAACGCTTGACCCCTACGAAAATTTATCAGTTTTGATAAACAAAAAATTCTCAAGGCCCAAGTCACTTGCTTTGGCAGCCCTGGGATAAATAACACATAGGTATCGATGTTTAGAGCAGGTATCCGTACCAATATCGATACCTATAGGTATCTAAGTATCGAGTACCTGGTATCGATACCTGCCCATCACTAGTTTTTATTTTAACTTTGTTGACACGACACAATTAATGTTAGATAATATTATCATTGCAGGCGGCACAATGCCATGTCTACTCCTCCTCCCTCTCTCCAAGATCCATGAAAATGTTGGGTTGGGTTGCTTTGAGTGGCCAAATAAGGCGGTCCGAGGAACAGACAATCGGAGTGAGAGAAAGTGCAGAACCATTCACAACACAATAACAGAATCGAAAATAATCCACAGAGGGAGAAATAGAGTTAGACACTGTAATGATATGGGACATAATCCATAATTCACCACAGTTGCTTGTACATCATATTACCAGTTGATTCCCTTTCAGTGTAAACACTCCATGAGCAGTTCTCACATTGTCTTGAGATTCAGGGCTTCTTAATTTCTCTTTGGGCATTTTGACTAGTTGAGTAAACCTTGCTACATGGTGTCAGAAGTGGGATCAGTGAGTGAGACAGAAGAACCACACAAGAGTAGGATATAACGTGGAGAAACCTCACGGTAAGAAACATGTCTTTTAAACCACCAGTTAATTTTAACTTTCATGAACCGATAGCATGGGCTTCGTGGAGACAAACTTTTCTTAGATTTAGGACTGCGTCTGAGTTGACGAAGAAAAGTGAAGAAGTCCAAGTTAGTAGCCTCATATATGCAATGGGCCCTGAGGCAGAAAAGATTCTGTCTACCTTTGGTCTCTCGCAGGACGATAGCAATGTTTTCAACACAGTTCTGACCAAGTTTGATGGATATTTCAGCCCAAAACGAAATGTAATTCATGAGAGAGCTCAGTTCCACAAACGTTGTCAGAAAGAAACAGAGACCATAGAATAGGCCTGGGCAGAAACCGAATAAATTATTCGAATAACCGAATACGAGCCCAAAACTAGGTCTCCGGTTAATTTTTCCAAAAACTAG
>NW_004797530.1:175351-176506 GCF_000002075.1 Aplysia californica
GGGAACGGAGCGGCAGAGTGCAGAGTCAAACTGTCCAAGCGCCTGTTAAGGCAAGAAGACTACGCTCTGGCATTGTTGACGTACAGAGCTACGCCAATACCAGGACTGGGGGGCTAGCCCGGCAGAGCTAGCGATGGGGAGGAAAATGAAGACGACACTCCCAACACTTCCCACAGTCTTACAGCCTCGCGCAGTCAACATGCATGTGCTGCGCGAAAAGGACAGAGTCTACAAGCAGAAACAAAAGTCCTACCATGACAGACACTTCGGAGCTCGGGCCTTGTCTGAGCTTAGACCAGGTGATCCGGTTTTTATCAAACTGGACGGACAACAGGGTTGGAAGCAGCCAGCCAAGGTTGTAAAGCAATGTGCACCTAGGTCTTACCTAGTAAAAACGACAGCAGGCGGCGTGCTGAGGCGGAATCGGCGCCATCTTCTGCGCCGACCAGAGGGAGGCGACAGTCTGAGGTCGCCGTACATCCAGTTTCAAGCGTCGGAGTCCTCGGAGGTCTACCAGTCTCCGATTTCTAGGCATGCTGATCCAGTCCTACCTCCAAATCCTGGGAGTAACAGTGGAGGCCCTCCAGAGCAGCCTCCACCATCTCCATCATCGCACTTGTCCATGGAGCCAGTGATGTCACAAATGCAGAATCAGCAGGCGACATCTACAACTGCAGTGGCAGCACCGCAAGTCAGCAGAAGCGGCAGAGCTATCGTTAAGCCAGCACGTTACCGTGACGAATGATATGAAACTCATGGACTGTTTCTCAAAGCCAATGTGTAGCTAGATTGTGCTTTGAGCTAGTATTGTATTAATGTGTTCGTTTGTTTTTCTTTTTCACTTTAATCAAAATAGAGAAGAGTAGACTGTTCATTAGAAATTTGTGTTTCCAAATTGCCTTTTTCAGGTGAGCAGCACCCCGAAAGTGTAGGCTGATCTCACCTGATTTAAGTTGCTGTGTAGACTAGCAACAGTTATAGGTTTATTTTACTTTATTTTTTGTTCTGGTGGATTACAAGTTACTTTTACAAGAAGGACCTTATTTTCCAACACTTCAGTTGCCTAAAAGACTGCTTCAGCCAGGGTGGATTTAAAGTATAAACCGTCACAAGAAGTAAAAACTACATTTTAGCCCACATGTGAATAAGACATTG
>NW_004797530.1:176606-193935 GCF_000002075.1 Aplysia californica
CCACTGTTGACCAATAGCTACTAATTTTCAGCTGCTGGTGAGGTAAGCGTGTGATCCCTCATGTAATGATATGGGACATAATCCATAATTCACCACAGTTGCTTGTACCTCATATTACCAGTTGATTCCCTTTCAGTGTAAACACTCCATGAGCAGTTCTCACATTGTCTTGAGATTCAGGGCTTCTGGGAACAAAGGGTCTGGGGTCTATATAAAGCTGTGTCTGTGTCTCTAAGTTTTTCTTTGGGCATTTTGACTAGTTGAGTAAACCTTGCTACACTCCCCTTGGTGGACAACAAGGTTACGGGCCATTATTTCATCGTAGAATAAACATGGGAAGCGAGCATTAATTTATTTTAAAGAAAAAAGATCCAAGGGATTTGTGCTCAACTGAGATATGATAGTCTAGGAACCCGTCGCTTTAGTCTCCCAATGACTGATGGGTTCTGTGGAGACAATAGCTAGGCTTACCGATGTGTCATATCTAAAGGCAAACCGTTTCATTTGAAGTGTTTTCTGAGACCAGTATTACTTTGCTGCTTTCCGTGAGAACTTTAAAATCAAAATTGAGGAACTGAAAGTCATATTCGAGATCTGTATTGCTCAGACTGTATTGAAAGAACTAACTGCATTTTAAAGTTTTTTTTACATACCCAAATAAACCCACATGAGCTTTTTCATCTCCGCAATTTTTCAAGAACGAAAAGTTTTTATTATTATATCCTTGCTAGTCAGTGGTAACATGGTAAAGAGAGGAATTAGTAATAAAGGAAAAATATATAATTATTAGGCCTATATATAATAATATAATGATCATAAAAGCCTCAATATACTTACCGTAAATTGCAGCACGTTCCCTTTCCTAAAGCGGTGTGCTTAGATTTCTATGTGCCTAATAAGCCACAACAAAAATGGTTAAGTTGGTAAAACCTTTTTATAGCTGACTGTATTTTTCTTGTATTTTTGCTGAGAAGCAAATACTCATCCACTGAGTCCATCTCTACATGAAAGCCACGACATTTCATGTATTGACTTTCTGGCAGTAAATATTTGCAGGGAAATAAAAAATAAAAAGGATTCAGAAGAATTCTGGGAAGAATCTTGTGAGCAACACGGAGGAGTAAAATGTCAAGATGGTTGTCACAGCGTACTGATTACCATCTTGTTTTTGTAAAAATGCACAATTGTTGGGTCTTTGAAGTGCTGAGGTAGTAGTTCACTGTCAAACATAATTTTGAATAGCTCAACCAGCCTCTGAGTGAGCGAGTCACCACCATAGATCATATTTCAGCAGGAGACTTATCCAGGGACAACTGTTGTACAGCTTTGGTGTCTGTGAAAGTGGTTCAATTGACTCTGAATTAATTATTTAACATCAAAACAGAATCAAATTGTTCTTCCCAACAGTCAAGAATAGCATATTTTGTGTGTGTTATTTGTGCCTCACCATTTTGCTGAAAGAAGTGGTGTGATGCCTGAAGAAGAGGGGCCATATATATAATTACAGTCAAACCTGCCCTGACGGCCACCTCTATAAGACGGCCACCAGTACAAACGGCCACTTTCTACTTCCCCCCTTGCGTTTTTCCTATATAATTAAACTGCGTAAAAGGGGCACCTGTCCAACGCGGCCGCGGCCACCATATTTTAACACACAACCCTTATCACATCAAACAATAACCCCTGTCTTAGACGGCCACCTGAGTGACTCCATTACGTTTTGTCATAAACTATGCATTGAACCCTGGCGTAGTGGGTGAGCCATCATAATCCAATCACCTGTCATTGTTGTTAGGTAGTCCCTCCAACCGATCATGTTGCGTAGGCCCCTCCCACTGTTGACCATTAGCTACCTATTTTCAGCTGCCGATGAGGTAAGCGAGTGATCCCTCATAACCCATTAGCCCCGCCCAGAACTCATACACAAGCGGTAAGTGAGATGAGTGGCCACTGTTTATCTAGTCTGCAACAAAGTAACAATGGACATCAACATGAACTTGTGACAGAAGCATCGCTCGTTCTCCTAGTGGTGGCGACCCATGTGTTTGTTTTCACATCGCACTCGGTCTTCCTCATTTGATACATTTCATTTTATTGTCACCCTTGTGCAAAATCATCAACAAAATAAAAATTACAAACAAAATACGAACCAACAACAACAACAAAAACAACAATGTGGCTACTTTCGATTGGGACCTCAGATGGGAATGGTTTGTTTTCTTCATCTTGATCAGTCCTGCCTAAGACGGCCACCTGTCTTATACGGCCACTTTTCTCCTTGACAATGGGTGGCCGTCTTACACAGGTTTTACTGTAGTTTGAGATTTTCACTACCTGGCATTGTTTGTGCATTCTTCATTTTATGCAATCCACGTTGGGTATTACTTCTGCTTGCTTTAAAAGCGCTTTCCATTGATTGGGATCTCGAAGAATTGAAAGGTCACCGATGAGGCGCTTGGAATAATTGGTTCTTATTGAATGACAGGCAACCCAACTTTGAAAAAATCTCACCTGAGAACTCATCATATTTTGACTGACAAGAGAACTTATTTCTCTTAAACTGCACTTAAAGGGACTTTTTGCATCTAAAATATAATATCTCATAACCATAACCTCACAAACAAACACAGAAAAATTGTATCAAGAGACTTTGTCATCTTTTATTTGCATTCAGCATGAACTTGCCCCACAGGCAAACAGCTACTCTCTTACATAAATCTCATGTGTGAGTTAGTACAACTAGACACATAATAATAAAATATATTTGTGACATACTCATCAAACAGTATAGTCTGAATTTACAAGGCTTATGTTGATCCCAATGTTCAAATTACTGAATCAAGAGGGAACAAAATAAGATAAATAAATATAATAATTTTATACAAATGTATCACTTTATTTATCTTTTCTGGAAATATGTTAAACGATAATGGTATACAGTATAACATAGATAGGTCGAACACAGAATGAAGACTCAAAATCACGCATCCACCGAACTGTGCCTGCAGTAATTTTTTTTTTCTTCTTTATCTTTGTAAGCTGTCCCTCAAACTTAACTGATCCCTCGAACTACTGAGGCCGGTCCCGACCAATTCGAGCTATCCATATTATACTGCATAAATATTTTTAAAACAGTCACTGTAATAAAAGAAAAACATTAAGATGGTGTACACATAAAGAAACAACAACTAACAGATTAAAAAAACAACACACAAACAAGCACATGCTCGTCTCCACACAGCAGAGTCTTTCACTATGAGTTCGGGTTAAAAAAATGTTCCCCTCCATTAGCAATTAAAAATCTATAGATGCAATAAATAAAACAAAAAATAAGTATCACAGCTCCTGTAAGTGTATATATAAATTATATTATATGTATAAGGTGAAATCAGGCTCTCGTCGGTTTTGGGGCATGTAGAGTTATTGAAATCATCTTAAAGCTTGTTCACTTGTCTTTATTCGGATGAAAAAAATATCCATTTATCTTGAATACAAGTTCAGATATTTACGAAAGAAGGAGGTGGAGGTCACTTGTTTTCAGAGGTAAAATTAGTGAGAAAATGGCCGCCAAAGATTAGTTATTTCCTTAGCTTAAGAGTCCGTGGTAACATTTTTTGTTGCTTTATACAACGTTTTTCAGAAAAATTCACACAGAAATGAGTTCTTTAATGGGCATGAAAGGTATTGAGCCAAAAAACAAAAATTTAATAAAAATTCACAAACTGCGGAAAAATGCAAGTTTCTTCACTTTAATTATTTTGACGAGAGCCTGATTCCACCACACTGCCTCACATATAATATAAACATAAACTTAAAACTAACACATATTATATAGTATTTTTCAAAATAAATTAGCGATAAACTACACTACAAGCACAAATGCATCACTTTTACGGTCTATACAATATATACATATCACATGAAGCAGATTGATAAGTAATACAAAATACATCTAAAATTGCACACTAATATAAAATCACAAACAATGTTGCATGACCACGCAACAAAAATAGTGTATAAATATTATGAAAACAAAATTCATGTCTTTTGAAGCTGAGATTTAAAAAAGGTATCTCTGCAGATGGCACTCCACACAAAGGCACAAAGTCTCACAGGTTTTGGTTTGAATTACAGACCAGTTGTGGACACATGTTTCCACATAATTAAGATAAATCCAGTATTGCATCTATTTTCAAGAGAGGAGAGTGTATAATTATATAATAATAATAGACTGCAGTTACAAAGCGCAAGTTCCTACAAAAAAGTAGGCTTTACACCCTTGATAATTCATCTGCTTTCAGTGTACAGTAGTCTCCGCCTAAACGCATGCCATACAAAAGCACGCTCCGCTCAAACGCACACTTTTGTCATCTGACAGGTTTTTTTACTATATAAGTTAGACGTACAAACGCACAGTCACTCCCTCTAAACGCACGCTCCAATCCGCAAAACCCGCCGACAGGTAAAACTTGACAAAGGGGAATTTCCACTACAAGCTGCGCAGCTTGCATAAGAAAAGCCTAGATACCGGATATTTGGTGAGACTGCCCCTCACGCCGAACAAAGAGAGCGATGGACAGCATTTTCTGACCCAACTTTCCTCAGACACATAGGTCTAGGTCTCTGGCTGGTCGATGAATGGGGGGGGGAGGGGGGTGGGGGGGCTGAACTGTTTGCAAAGGTTCATGTAAATGCACGCTCCATATAAACACACGCTAAGGAGCCCTCCCGAGCACTGTGCGTTTAGGCGGAGACTATTGTACATACAATGATATTGAAAATAAATAGATACTTTCATTTTGTATACATTATACTAAAGTTTAAATTAAACATGCAATCGCACAATAGATATATATATATGGTAAAAGTTTGCGTTTAAGTTGTATTGCATTGTTATTGATGTATCAATACTAGCTTTGGCAATCTACACCAAAATTTTACAAATTAAAATCTTTCAGTGTTCAAAAGCAAAAATTCTAAAATGGTGCTAAAAATGTAAAACACAAGGAACTATTTGAATACCAAAAGAAGAGGAATGAAGTAGAAAATTGTAAAATTGTTTTGATATCAAAGTTCTTAATGAAAGGAAATCACCAGTCACAGTCATTCTCCTTCTCTCAGATCACAATATCACTCATACTTCAAGATTGATTGATGAAATCATCCCAACTAATTTCCTGAAGGAGAAGCAAAAAAACCCAAAAAAACAATAGCACATTTGTGAGGCAGCGTGGTGAAATCCACAGACTCTCAAGCTAAAGAAATAACTCAGCCTTGGCGGCCATTTTCTCGCTAATTTTTCCTCTGAAACCACCTTACCCTATCCTCCTTCAATCACACATATCTTGACTTCTATTCAACATAGATGGACATTATTTTCACCCAAAACGAGAAAAATGGACAGGCCTTAAGATGATACAATCAACTCCGTACGCCCCAAAATTGACGAGAGCCTGATTTCACCTCGTCGTGCCACATTTCAATAAAACAAACTTACAAAATACAGAGCAACATAATCACAGAATATAAATCATCTAAAACAACATCCATTAAAAGCTGCCAATAGAGGTCAGTCCTTATTTCCACATTGTCCTTCATTGCAAAGAGTAAGAAAAGAGGGACAGAGAGAAAAAAAATCTCTTAAATTATCACAAATGTTCTAAACAAGGCATCGCTACTGCTCTCACTTTGATCTCACAGTTTTTATAAGGTATGGCATAAAAATCCATACTTCCTTGAGATCTGGAATTATCTCAATTTTCTTGACTTATAACATTTTTTAATACAGCAAATTATCTTGAATCTACGCCTCATCCTCATCAAGCACAGGTCTGATTTCAGCGTCTTTGGGTTCTGTCATGTCAATGCGGATACCTGAGAAACAGAAGGATATATAGTCAGAAAAACAACCAGAATATCTTGGACCTGTAACCATCGTCATTCCTTCATTCCCAACAACAAGGCTATTCAGTCAAAGATATTTAGAACAGATACTTTACAGAACATCCAACAGCCTGACATTTAACAGTAATAATAATTATAAGTTTAGTGCTGTAAACACTTAATGTCAAGATGTCAAAAATGTTTCTGTTAGATTAGACATGGGTGAACTGGTATGTTTAGACTCTCAGGTGCTCATACTAATCTGCTTAAACTCCACAAAAGTGTAACAATATATAGTAATAATATGAGAGTAAAAAAAACCCCAACAAACTATATTTTATAGATATGACATAACTATTCTGCTTTGGCAGTTGCACATGATGACATCATATAAACTTTAGCAGAAAAGTTATCTATGTGCATTCAGCACTCAGGTACAGAATAAAGTGTAACTGCTTGAACTGGAAATCCTCTTAGTTTTAGAACAGATATTTTAAAACTAATAAAAAAGCTCAGGCTCTGAGCCTTGCAAATAAGTTTTTGATTAATTTAGGTTACAAGTTCAATAGATTAAATCACTGTCTTACCAACATAAGTAGGGAACCTCGGGGAGCCACTTTTACTGAGCTCCTGAAATTTGTACGTGATGATTGTGCCAATCTTGGGTGGACGATTACGGTCCTTGTCCGTGAGGCTGCATGAAAATATAAATTCGAGAATTATTTAAAATGCTTATAATTTTAAAACCAAAGGTTAAGGTTCATCAAACATTGTTGTCTTAAATACAAAAAAATCTCATCTTCTGCACTGTTAAATACCAAATGATATGGAATTACAATTTGATTCAATCTACTTATGACATGCAAATCTGAAAACTGCAAGATTCTAAAAGGTCACAACACATTCTTTTACGGTGTCTTAAGAAACTGTTAACATTACTAAAATTAATTTTGCCATTTGAGTTCTTCCTTTTTGTCACTCACTGTGACAACAAATACCATTTACTTTCAATTAGGGCAAAAAATGTAGGCCCCTATTTATTAACCATTGAGTTCACTATCAAGACAAGGTGTCATGAAATCCTTACCCAGAGCCAACGGAGAACTCTTTCCCACATGCCATACGACACCGCAAAGCTCCACATCGATGTTGGTTGACTCCCTTCCCTTTCTCATGACCAATCACAATAGCCTGTAACATATTTATAAGAAGATACATATTACTAATTATATGTCTAATTAGTTTAACAAGTTTAAAAAATCCTGATTTCTCCATTAACTTTAAATAATATCATCTCTTCTAAAATAAAGCAAAAAGGTGATAAAATATAGGCCTATATAGCCCACATTGTATGACATAAAAAAAGAGAAAAGATGAACATTTGGAAAGCACTGATCAAACTCAATGAAAGCAAAAACAAAGGAGAGAAACCAAAAATATTCACAAAGAATAGAAAGCATTTAACAACAGTTGAAAGTGAAACAAAACATTTTCTAACGAGTCAAAAAGAGGAAAAAGGTTAAGACAAATTGTAGAACCCTATAAAAGCCCACCCTGAATCAGGAAGACAATCTAAACATACCTCAGCATCATAGAACTTCTTTATTTTCAACAATGTCTTCGATCTTGTTCTCTCGTACACAGACTTGGGCTGTCTGATCATAAGTCCCTCACCACCCAAGTTAAGGACTCTTGTCAGCTTCCCCTCTAACTGATCTTTGCTCTTGCATTTCACTTGCTCTACAAATACGGCATACTCTGGTCTGAAAAAAAAAAAAAAAAATGATGTTTAAAAGGCACATTGTGTATTTTGAAAAAAATGTGAACTAAAGAAGGGAGATTATTCTTTAACTGTTAAAATTTTCCAAATGCTTGAAATAGAGCAGTGATATCTGATTTCTCAGCTTTGAAGTACGCCATTTAAAAACTATATATTTTTTATATCTTCTTAAAATGAATGTGTTCAAACTTAACAAAAATGCACCACATATTTTAAGGCCATCTGCGGGTGAGATTTTCCCTTCCCCATTTTCACCCAGTTTGACCATACATTTTCCCCCTCCTTTTTTTAAACCTACATCACTCTCTCTCTCCATTTCCATGAAAGTTTTGAGCGTTTGCTTCAATCAATTATGTTTCGAAGTCATTTAAAAATGGGTTTTTAAAAAATAATTTGCAATTTTGGGTCAAGTTTTAAAATATTTTCTTCATTTCTTTCAAATATTATTTTTTTCCGACTTTAAATTACATCTTCTCCTGTATTTTTCATCTGAATAGTTTCATTATTTTACACAATGTACATTCATAGGTGACTTGTACTGAAATAGAGCCCTTTTTTAACATAATGAGAAAACAAAATTACAATCAGTGTTTTTGTTGGGAATTTTGAGATTTTTTTGCTATTTATCCATGTACATATTTTCGGAGTCCATACTTATTTTCACAACCATAATATTAAAAATCTGGCGTTATTTCTTCATTGCATATGTGTTGTAGTTTGTACTTGCTAAAAATGAAAGCCAACATAAAAAAACTAAGAGAGAAGATAGCTTTCGAAATTTGATGAAACTATCCTATGGCAGATGTTTGCTTATTTACCATGGTTGTTACCATGTGCTTATAATAATAAATAATTAGTTGAATTTATTCTTTGATGTCTGACTAATATGTGTATATCATCGCTATATATAGTCAAGGGATATGGATTTTAGAAATTTCACCACACACAAAGTGGAGATTACTTTTAGACCTCCCTTTCCAAAGATTCTTTAATATTCCAGCAATCAAATTCAGATAGAAAAATAGCTAAAACTAACTTACTGTTTCTCCTCAAAATACTCCTTGATCGCGTTCATTCTGTTTTCAAAGGTTTCCTTGCCCATGTCAGGAGAGTCAAACACCTGTTGCAATTAAACAAACAGACAGAACTCAGTTTTCATCTCTATTTATAGATAAATTGACATGCAATGATGAACCTACGATTGCACTAACGATGCCAGTGCTACTATTTTACATACATTGCAACAACTCCAAATTAAAATTATACCTTGAAACTTAAGTAAAGCAGAAATTTTTATAAATTTTTAAATCAGTAAAACAAACATTTTTTCGAACATGTAAGATGAAATGATATGTGCATGAGTACACCAAAAAGATTAACAACAAATCATTTGTCGATTTTCTTTTCATTATTCAGTTCTGCAGCATTAACAGAACATCTGAATAGGCCAGTGGAGTAACCCACACAACACATTAGATTCAAAAGTTCTCATATCAGTCATTATTAGCTGATTTAATAGCCCTTGCCTAAGCCTTGACAATATGAAAAAATGCAATGAAATGTGCAACTCTATAATTACCAACAGTCAATTTAAGAAGAGAAAAAACAGTGCTCAGATAAGTTTTTAAACAATTCATAAAAACACATTTGTATATGACTCTTTCATAAATACTTACATGGTATTTTATATCCTTCCATTTCGGGCTTTCAGCAGTCTTCACAATGCTGACAGTAGACTGGAATTGGCCTCGCCCTCCAAAGAGTTCCCCGTCCAAAGTCATATCTGTAGGCAAGTCCTGAAATGAATCATTTTCAAAACTATACAGTTTTTCTACTCTTTCTGAAAGTTGTAATTTTTTTCACCTAACCCATCATGCTTAACCCTCGACGCTTAACAGTCAGAGAATGAAAATAAAAAATCCCCTGTAAAGTTTCAAATCTGGATAACTTAAAAGTCATCAAGAAGCGCAAATAACTTAAAATTAGGTCTAATTGCACTTCAAAAGCAGAAAATATCTCCCATTGCTACGGTGCCATAACTAAAAAGTTCATAACAAAAGTCAAGCTCCCTTTGACAAGTACACTGTCATCAAGGACAAATGCCTACATGACAATATATATTTTTGCCTCTAGATGTACTTACCTTAGTAAACCATTCTGGGGCATAGAAAGCATTCCCAAGCCTGGAGTAAAAACACCTGTTAAAAATAACAAAGAATAATCAACTGCTGAGTCAAACGTTTTGGAAAAGTAATACTATGTACTCATTTATAATACATAATGGGCTTGGCTTAATATGAACTCCCATAAAATGATTTTTACGTTTAAATGTATGATGATGCATTTTTTGAATCTCCAGACCACATTATGATATTTTAAAAGATACCGGTATTTTAAAAAGTTGTATTTCAGTGACCTTTTGACATCATCTTAAGCAAAGTTCTCTGCACTAAGGTGGAGAAGATTTGTCACATTTTAAATCTCTTAGAATTATATTAAAATTGAAGAATATTTCTTTTCTTTTCAAAATCCTCGACACAATTTAAGTCGTATTAAAGGCAGGCAACCAACCTTTGTAAACCACAGACACCAGGAACTTGAAGAATACATATAATGTAAATAGTAATGAACTTTCAATACAACAAAAAGCCAAAAATATGGTATAAGAACCAAATTCCTAATCATCAAATGCTGCAAAGAATAATAATTTAAAATTACATAATTTATAGTGTATTTTCACTATAAAAGTGCTCAATATGCTCTCTTCAGCAATACAAAGAACATAGTTCCAAAAGTGATCCTTTCACTCCCTCCACACCACAGCCCCTCCCTACCCCTCCCTCTTTCTCTTCTCACTTCCTCTCTCTCTCTCTATTTCCTCCAACCCCATTTTTCCATGGTATAACCAACATTCATTGAGACAGTAAGAAAACTAAAAATAAATCTCAGTGCTAACCTTCCATTCCAAAATGCCCGTACACCATCCAATTTCTCACTGATCCACCAGCCAACAGGATTTGTTCTGAAACAGTCAAAAAACCAAATTCATGACAACCAATCAACAAGAAACAAATTCAACTATAATTAATTGACTATGCCAAAAAATACACACACACAAAATTTATGTCGTAGCATAGGAAAAAGAATACTCTTACTAAGACTAAAGAGGCACAACAACAAAAGAAAAAAATATGATGGGGCTTTCCACATTCGCCCTTGTTTCAGACCTTAGTGAATGCACACACACACACAAACACACACAGACACACACACAAACACACACAGACACACACACACACACATTCACACACACACACACATTCACACACACACACACACACACACACACTCTCTCTCTCTCACACACACACACACACACACACACACACACACACACACACACACACACACACACACACACACACACAGAGAAAACTAAACTCAGACATGCTTAGGAAAACTGAATATACATATAAATAAAGCTACTCACTTGTCCTCGTATTTGTGAGCCAGCAACACACTAACGTTGATATGTGAGCTGATGTGGGTCTTCTTGGGTTTTGTGTTCTGCTCAACTCTTTTTTTCTCAAAGTCCCCACCGAGATATTCCTTCAGATGCTTGCATGTTCTCTCATTCAGAGGAGCCCGTTGCACCAAGAAACCTTTGCAACTGTTCAAAATACATTAATGAAAATTATGATTTCCATTTTGCGTTAATTTTCTTTAACAGGAAACATCCTCATTATGATTGCAATTCTGACTGAACAGGTTAATTCGCAGCTCAAAGTAATGACTAAGTTGCACTTACACAGAACTACTGTTAATCGAGCTGATATCTCCAGAGAAAGAATTTATAACGATATAAATGTACCTAAACACAAAATATGCACATACGTTAACACAATTTTCATTCGATTGTTCACAGTTTGACACTAAAAGCTTTCTGTGTTTGGGTTCATGACAGCATATTACATGAATTCACATAAGCACAAAATACACACACAGACACACACATTTTCTCTCTCTCTCTCTTTCTCTCTCTCTCTCTCTCTCTTTCTCTCTCTCTAGCTATCTCTCTCTCTCTCTCTAGCTCTCTCTCACAAAACTAATATAATATATATCCATGCAAACTTACGAGCAAGAGTACACCTCCCCATCTCTTTTCAATTTGTATCCAGAGTCAAATTCCACCACACCCCCATCCTCTAGTGGGTTTACAGATTCTTTTGTTTGCCCTCGAGTCTTTTTGTTCTCAATAGATTCTGCATGAACAAAACATGGCGTTACTTCATATATATATATATAGGCTACTTATTTCATCTTTCGATGAGGATCATTTTACCCCACAACAGTTACAAACACTTCAAATTGTCCCTGCACATAAACAGAAAAAGTAGAATTCAAATTTAATCAGTCCAATATTTAAGCATCTGATTGTCTCTTCTTCAGTGCATAAAATGTATTATTCTTTAAATTATCTCTTTAGGCCAATGACAGGGAAAGAAATTACATTTAAGATAAACTTAGACAGAAAGCTTATTAAATTTATGTAGGGTAAGTGTTTATCTTTTCAATGATATTTTATAGTTCAAACTAAGTGAAGGTCAAGAAATCACCATAATTCAACACTTTGAAGAACAGGAACATTACAATAAATACTGATTCCTAAGTTCAATGAAAAACAAACACAAATGAATACCTGACTGCAAACAATACTAGCAATCACAAGAAAAGAAATCATATTCATAAAGGTTTCCATCTGACATGAAATTTGTTGCTCTTTCAGTTGCACTCAGACAAGGATACACTATATCACTATTGGCAGGGAAGTTGTGAGAGATGAATCACTTCCTCAGAATACAGTTCTATCAACTAAGTATCTAGTTTTCAGAAATTTGGCATAAAAAATTTTGAGTTTCACATCATGTCAAGGTTTTTTCTCATGCAGTTCTTTTAATATTTTGATAACAACTGAAAATAATTTCACGATTTTACTAGCGCGTACAGAGCTTTTGGTTGTTCATTTCACGGTCTTAATAACTCAAAACAGCCAAAGTATCCCATAGAATTTTGTAACCCGGAGTTTGCGATATATGAAAAAAAAAACCCAATTAAGTAAAGAGCCTCACCCTCATCAGGACCATCATCACCAGAATGCGCAAACTCTGCCCTGTGAGCTGCACCAGTTTGATAACATTTGTCTCCATATTTGCACTTTTCTTTCTTAGCCTTGTACTTGATGACCTCTGGCGCAGCTATTGTCTTTGAAGAACTGGCAGCACTGTCATCATCTTTTTTTGCATCACCCGTAACATCATTGCCCCCTGCAGCAGCCTTGTTTGTGCCCTTGGTTTTTGCCTTGCTGTAGTCTACGGTGATTTTTTCTTCATCACTATCATCAAACTTGACCACTTTTTTAGGGGAAGGAGAAGCTTCACTGATATCATCATTTTGTTTGCTCTTGACACCAGCTGGTGATGGCGTTGCTCCTTCGTCATTATCATTCTGTTTTCTTTTTGCACCAGCTCTCCAGGATGGCATGGCTTCATTTTCATCTACACTGATGTCATGAGTCAGACGGTTCTAAGGGAACAAAAAGTGATCAATAAATATATTAGTGATATATAAGAAGCCAGACTAAGATATGAAGCCAAATTTCTGTTATAATTATTTTTGTATACAGAAAAAAAGAACAAAAACCCCACATAATTGAGTGCATGTCTGAAAAGAAAAAAAAGTTGTGCTGTTCTGAGTTACACATAACAGCTTTTTTAAATTAAAACAATAGATATGATATGAAACAAGTCGAATCATCAGTATCAATTCCAAACTCTTTTTCTTGTACAGACATTTACAAAAAACCCAAACAAAACAAAACCAAAGAAAACAAAGAAACCCAAAAATCACAAAATCAACAAAACAGCAACAAAAAAACAACAAAACAAACGAAAACAGATATACTGTGTTACAAAAATCAAGTGTGACCATAAGATAATAATAATATATATGGTATTAGAATTACGATGTGCAACAGTCAGCAAGTCAGCAAATTTAGATACCAAAAAGTATGTTGGTTGAATACAAAAGCCATACGTAGACTTTTAGATTATAAAACTTGTGTGATTTTGAGATCGAAGGTACATGTACAGCAATTATAAGAGAATTCGATTCAACCCCCATTCCCCAACCCCTGAAATTCCATTCCATTGCAAGCTATGGCACATAATTTTTTTTTATGCAACCATGTATACAAAATATGTTGCCAAGATATATGTAGGTCCTACAGTAGAAACCTGCTCTAATGACCACCTGTCCGAGACATAAATCACCTGTACAAACGAGCACAGTACTAACTGATTTCCCCTTTGGTTTTTCTATTATGACGACATACTATCCAAGAGAACCACGTGTAGGCACTTCTAAGATGACCACTTGTTAAAAATTTACACGATAGTTATCTTGCATCATATATAGATCAATATAGAATCTTGCATCATATATATAGTACCCAAACAAGAACAAAAGTACATCATTTAGTAGCTTATTTGGTCAAAACTCACTGGCTTTGCTTCTGCCTTCGTCTCCGTTTTCTCATCGGCCTCTGGATGCAAAAACTCCTCTCTGTGTTTCTTGTTCTTCCTGTAGCATTTGTCCCAGTACTCACATTTCTTCTTAGACACTATCTGGGCAGCCATACTGACTTTTCTAAAGGAAAAAGATAGTCAAACACATATTCTTCACATACATTACATGAAAGAAAGAGCCTTAATTAATTAATCATTTATTTTTGTTTTTTAATTTATAGAAACATACAGAGTTTCCTAGATGAATGTGAGAAGGAAATTTTTTATAGAATCTAGAGGGCCATAAAAATGCAGAGCAACATAATCAAATTCATAAAAATCAAAAGGATCCCTGAACAAAAGTGTTGATCAGGTCAGCATTATGAATTAAATAGGTCTAACTTTAAACCTGGAGGAGGGGGTGGGGGGGGGGTGGGGGAGGGTGCTGAAGACTGGAAATCCCAACATGATCTTCATCTGGGATTATCCTAGGCCTACTGCAAATAATTTAATGGGCAATAAATATCAAATATGGTTGATTACAGAATCAGGAATGAAGCAGACGAGGAACTGAAATTGTCCCATTATAATATTGCCTCCTTTATTAATAGGTATTAATAAAAGTAGATCTAGGTATTGCTTATAATAATGATGAAAGATAATTTAATAATTACATGTAGTTGTCTTGTTTTATCCGATGTGGTTCAAGTTGGGAGCTTGCTTCAACTGTGCCAACCCTGCTCCTCACCGACCTTTATAACCAGAAGCAAGTCCCAACGCGTATTTCTCACGCGAAAGCATTACATTAGTTATTTAGCACAGAATCTAATATTAGCTGCTTTTGTCACAACAGAGCAGGGGCTTTCCGCGGAGTGCAGGTGATCCGCGAAGTTCAAATGAATCCGCGAAGCAAAAATATGATCGAAAATAGACCAGGACCCGCAAGACTTTAAATTCACCACAGCTGTAGATTCGATACCAAATACGACAGTCTTTGGTCGGGCAATGATAGTACATAACAAGATGGTTCACTCAGCCAAAAAAGTGTCCGCAGGAAGTATGCTCTTTGCTTCAGATGGCGCTGCAGTCTGTTTTGAAGCTCTCTTTCGTTTTTCCAGAAGAAGAATAGGAATAGCACCTCCTTGCGTGCGCAGATCGACTGCTGTTCATCAGCAGTTCGGGTACGTTCAGTGCGTAGTTTTAGGTTTTTTAAAATTTTAATGACCTCTCGCCTTTCATTCTAAAGTCAAATTAATCGAAGAAAACCATCATCCTTTCCTCCGGAAAAGGTTTTTTGTCAGCGTAACCATTAAAAAAAAGCGTTCTTCCGAAATTTATCCCAAAACATGCTAGTTTCACTTTGATTTTTAAAAACTCAAGTAGGGTAACTCTGTTGGCAAAGAGTGCGCTTTTGTGAAGAGGGCGCCACCAAATTTTGAGGACACTTTTTTAATTGGCTCAAAGCACAGAATTCTGTGGCTCAAAGAGAGAAGTGGCCCATCTTGTTATGTACTATCATTGGGTCGGGTCAAAGATTGTACAAACGATCTTTGCTCGGGTTTAGACACCACGTTAATTTATGTCCGATTTAGGCTAAACAGAATATAAGGGGTGATTTTATTTATTTATTTTTTATTTTTTGGTAGCCTAAGTCAGTGTTTTACGGCGCTCGCAACGGCATAACGTCATACGAGCGCGTGGGACACATTAAACATTTTCATTTGGTAGGAAATTTTGAATTTTGACTTCGTGGCGGCCGAAGCCTAGACTCTACTCGATTTTAGACCACAAAGGGATCTCTAACGTGCGCAACTTGCACTCGGGACCTCCGAGATTTTTCGCCGCTCTCCAAGAAGGCTAGATGTAGATCTAGATCTTACCTACCCGTAGATTAGGGGTGTAGGTGAAAGACAGCAGACAGTGGAAAGGCTGCAGAATTTAAAGAGTCAGCTTGGGAGCCCAGAGGAGGACATAATGGAGGTGAGGGGTGGGAGCAGTTTAAGCACGAAAGCAGACGACAGAACATTGGTGAGAGCAAAAAAGCTATGCGAAAGGAGTTAAAATTTTAGACAATACAATTTTTCGTCGCTATTCGGATTCGAACCCGGAACCCTTAAATGAAAGGTGAATTAATTAATTCAAGACCACTTAATTATAAATCCCCTCCCTTTGAAGTCTGTACTTTCTACCTTTGTATGATCATGCAGTTAGAACTTTGTTTATTAACTTGTACGACTGGTTGTATTTGAAACTGTTATAGCTAACGTCTTCGATGCTTATCAAAGAAGTTGTAAATATTACGAGAATCAAAGATCGTAAATATTGTCAAGATTATCATCATCAACATCATCATCAGTTTCACTTGCAACACCAAGAAAGTCCCCAGTGCTCTTCACAATTATAGAAAAATACGAGCACTAACATAATATAGGGATCCTTCTCTCTCTCTCTCTCTCTCTCTCTCTCTCTCTCTCTCTCTCTCTCTCTCTCTCCCTTTCTTTCTCTCTCTCCCTCTCTCTCTCTCGCTCTCCCTTCAACAAAAAGAAAATAATCTTGCACACATGCACACCCACGTTCACATCCATGGCAAAACAACACACAGCCACTAATTATAATAATTATTGCAGAACAGCATGAACAATCTAATGCTCATTTATTAATTAATAACTACGTGTACTTGAAACATAATAAGTTTAACTAATAAATAATTATTAATAACTACTCACCAGATCCCCCTTTTTTACACGACTGCTAGAACTACTGGCAATAAGACTTCCACGTATTGGATTTGGAAGTTGTAATTTCTGAACTAACGGAGCCTCCTCACTCCTCTCTCTCTTCGCGGCACCACGAGCAGCACGCCGAGGTGGGGAGCAAATATGGCCGCCGACTGTGGTCTTAACAAGGAGTTTAGAACTACTTTTAATCTCCTTGGGTCTTAATCACGAACTGCGGTGTTTCTTTTTATAGAATCTTATCGGGTTGGGCCACGTTGTTGGGGTGGGCGGGGTGGGGGAATGCAAGCAAGGAAGAGGGGATTGGGGTGGGCCTTTGAGAAGGGACGAAGGAGAATGGGAAAAGTTAAATAAGAGAGAGAGAGAGA
>NW_004797530.1:194035-195305 GCF_000002075.1 Aplysia californica
GAGAGAGAGAGAGAGAGAGAGATTGTGATCAACTGACGGAATGACGGATAGAATGACAGGGAGAAAAAAAAATTAAATTCTGTGTGTGATACGGACTGTTCTAGGCAACTGAGAAAGCCTAGGGACTGTTCAATTATTTAAGAGTTTTATGTTATATAGCTAGTTTAAAAATTAAGAAGATCGGCAAAATAAGAAGAAAACTTATCCAAGTATCATAAAATTATCAAACGTACCGAATTATAAAGATAATCTTTCATGACGCTAAAAGATTTAATTGTAATAAGAAATGGTGGAAAAGGTATTTTTTAAACTGAGTTTAAGATATGGCTGCATGATTCTAGATGGGTATGAGGGGCCTTGTTGGCTCTACCTAACGAAAGAGGAGACGACAGAACAGGGTTAGAAAGCAGTAAATGAGGTGAAAGGAGAACATGTTTTAAAGAAAAAATAAGAAATCAGGTTATACGAGCGTGCAGGACACATTAAACATTTTCAATTGGTAGGAAATTTTGATTTTTGCCCGGAGGCCGGCCGAAGCCTACTCTTACCGATTTTGACCACCACGGGATTTTTAACGTACACATCCGAGATTTTACGCCCTTGTCCGAGGAGGCTAGGTCTATATCTTTTCTACCTGAAGATCAGAGGTGTGGCTGAAAGACAACAGTAAGAAGGAGCTATAAGGAGTAGCAGTAGAAAGGCTGTGGAAAGAGTCAGAAGCCCAAAGGAGGGGGCAGAGGAGATGAGGGGGTGGGGGCAGAAAATGAAGGCGAAAGCAGACAACAAAACATTGCTTGAGAACAGGAAAGGAGGTTAAAGGAGACGATTTTAGAGAAGAAAATTGTTCCGTCGCCACCCAGATTCGAACCTGGGACCTTTGAAAGAGAGGCAAACACTTCAACCTCTAGGCCACGAGAGCCCCCTAAATTTAATACGACCACTATGTAACCCACATTAAAAAATCCAGACAAAACTGATCGTGCGTGTTTTTCGTGTCAAATCGCAAGGTGATCTTATCACACATGACGCGATTCCTATTATAGGGAAAAAACTGCATGTTCTTTTCTCAAAATTAGCCTTCATGCACATAGAGTAGGACACAGTCGATGCGAGTGAGTGTGGAGAATGATGTTTAATATTATACTGATGGGCAGCCTACATGAAAATAAAATATATCCAAAATCCGTGAATGTTAGTTCCATGTAGTGTGTGCGTGTGTGTGTGTGTGTGTGTGCGTGTGTGTGTGTGTGTGTGTGTGTGTGTGTGTGTG
>NW_004797530.1:195566-212973 GCF_000002075.1 Aplysia californica
GAGAGAGAGAGAGAGAGAGAGAGAGAGAGAGAGAGAGAGTCACTCCTGCATACTACATGTATACTATCATAATATGCATCAGCAGCATGTACAAGATATGCTGCCTGTTATGAAATTAAGTTTATTTATTTGAACTTGAGTATAAGCTATTGAGCACGTTCCCTTCTCTCGTGTTACTTTTTATTCTCTCCTGTAACCAAAACCCGTGTAACAGCAGGGATAGTGACAGGGGGGAATTCTGCACATCGTTACCCTGACAACCACGAGCTACTCGAGCTTAATGTTATGGCTTGTTTCACCATTGAAATGTAACCGTAGCAGACTTCCTAGCCTAAGGAGAGTGTATCGGATTTTTGTGTAATAAGTCGGTCTAGACCCTGGTAACAGGAGGGATCGATAAGAAAGCTCCAATAAACTCTTTAACATTTGGAACTTATTTTAAGAGTGTGTAGCTCAAAAGCTACATATCCAATTACTTTGACATTTTTTACACCTGTCATGCAAGCTCATTGTCGTTTGTGAACTGTACTCAGTGTGCACTGGTCTATCGATTTGTTTGATATTGTCGTTCACGGGGTTTTGATATTTTGTCAAATACTGTGAATCTGTGAAGATGTGTGGGTAACTTTGAAAACAAAAACTATTATACACGCAAAAGTTGGAATCCTTCCAAATTTTTCGCCACATAAAAAGTGGCTCCTCTTTATCGATTCGCCATGCTTCGGTTGAATGAATCAGACAGAACTCACATCATAGATGCTCTCCGCTTTCGTTAGTCGAGGGAAGGTTCAACATGAGCAGCCACACTGTGTATGTGTATGCCACACAGGATCACATGGCAACGATAGACTCCCAAAAGGACAGACCCAAGCGAGTAGAACGCCGAAAGACGGAACGGAGGGTGGACGCATTCATCCTAACGCAACGCTTGAGAAATCAGTTTAAGTCTGCAAACAAAGATCCGGGATTAGTTGAAAAGACTTAGAAATAACAGTCCGATCTTTGTCATGACCGTTCCCTTTCGTTTAAAAGACAGGAAACTTCGTAGGCCTACTAGGGGCCTTATAGTTTGTCGCATAAAACTGCAGCCCCATCACATCCAGCGCAGACTTCACCGGACACAGCGTCGTCACGTGTGATGGCCAAGGCTAAATCAACCAAGTTCTCGAGCCCAGTGTACTTTTCTTCCAAAAATCAAGCCCAAGGATAAATTCATGCATGATAATACACGTGCTCATAAAGCTGCTGTTATAAATCACTTTCTCAAAACTAACAACATTCCTTTTCTGCACCCATGACCAGCGCGTTAACCAAATTTTAATCCAACTGAACACTTGTGGGACATTTCATTTTTAGATCGCGCCATTCGTGCCAGACCACGCCAGCCCTTGCTCTGTTAGAATTACCCTTAATTCAAGAGTGGAATATTATCCCTCAATAGGCAATACCTAAATTCATCCTGTCCATGCGTCGACGACAAGAAGATGTGACAACGCCAGATGTCATCACACGTTGAAAGCTGCCACTTATTTTCACTTTTCCCCCTGACATTACTGACAACTATAAGTTCAAAATTGAAAACTAAAAGCATTCTTAACTTTGCATTCCACGTGTTTTCCTTGCTATAATATGAAAGCACTGTCTTATCTGACAATTTCAGACAGATTCGATGAGTATTAATCAAGATATTGCCTATGAGGCAAGACGTTGAAATGTAAAAGAGTATACTTGTACTCACCATGTTAGGTCTAAATTGGCTCTGTATCTTTCAATAATTCATTTCATAAGCTCTGCTGTCTCGTGTCATAGATCTATAAAGGAACAGGAAGGGAATCTTCACTCGCAAAATCTCAAATAAAATAAATCTAGATCTCGGGAACTTTCATTTGTGTGAAATGCTGGCTAACAAGAGATAAGTTAGAAATGGATTTAGCAAAATATGGAGACAAAAGAGTTCAATAATAGATAAGACAAGGACGGGCACCGAGATGTTTTTGCTTCGGTATTGCTGTCCAATACTCTGTACATGTACAAGTGTTAAATATTTAATCCCTGAAGCCATGACTTTTGTCCCCAGGCATGTTTTAAAAAGTACACATGTGCTGGGGATTTTGCCATTATATTGGTCTTCTGAGCAAAATTTACAATGAGCTGTAAAATTTCAATGACTACGGCTGTTTTGAAAACCTCATTTAATGGTCAAGGAAGGTTTTACCTTGTTCATGAACGTAGCCAAAGGAAATTCTAAGCAATATCTCATATTGGCATCCAAGGAATTAGATCTAGATCTAAGTCTCGAATCACAAATCTAAAAAATGTGCTCTGAAAATAACTTTTAGATCTGCATACTGTCCGCTTCTAAGACTGTTGTCAATCTCCTACATCTATTTTCTAAGTCTGGCTTCTAATTAGTCTGTTGGTGTTGTCTTTTCTTCATTTCTTATTGTCCCCGTCTTCACCCCCACCCTATATATATATATATATATGTATATATATATATATACATATATATATATATATATATATATATATATATATATATATATATATATATATATATATATATATATATATATATATATATATGTGTGTGTGTGTATATCTCAACTATCTGTCAACCGCGTTTTACGATACTAATCAGAAGATTATTACTAATAATAACTACCAAGACAAAGAGCCATGGATGGAACACGTGATAGCAATACATTGCTATTTGTACTAAAGACTAAGGGTTCGTTGATAGTGGTGGTGGTTGGCGGGTGGCGGGTTGCCACAGGAGGGTTAATAGCGCTGAAAAAACTCGCTCCTAATCATCAGCACAATCATGGTACCGCTACAACACAGACAATAATATGTCATCCTCATTTGAAGAAGACTTTTTGTCGGTAGACAGTAGTTTCACGAGGTTTCTTCTACCGGGCATTGAAAGAAGGAGGAAAAGTAGCGTCCACGAGATAAACAAACGAAGACATATTAACGGTGAATATAACCACCTTTTCCACCAATGGACGGTTTACCAGAGAGATTTCATTCCTATACACGAATAGCACATAGACTACATTTTGAAGAAAGTAGATCACGAATTACGACTAGCCCAGTTGCTACAGTGATCACACGGGAGCAAAAGTGCAAAGCATAAGATAAACACGGTTCATCTGCACCGGAATTTGAGGAGTTCCACAAGAACCTCCTTAGTAATTTTAAACCTGTCTCACAGCACTCAGTGAAAGAGATCATAATGTCATTACCACCGTCGAAGTCCTGCTGCCTTGACCCTATCCCGACACCTTTACATTAGTCAAGCATTTTGATGTTGTCATTATGTTGTAACAGCTATTATTAATGATTTACTCCTTTCAGGAAGAGTGCCTTCGTGTTTTTAAGCACGCAGTCGTAACATCTCTACTAAAGAAACAGTCGTTATCCCCGCATGAGTTTAAGTACTATAGGTCGGTCTCTAACCTACCATTTTTTGTCTAAAATCTTAGAAAAGGTTGCCCAATCTCAATTCAGAGCACATCTTGAAAAAAAGATCTTTTAGACTGTTATCAATGGACCTACAGCGTCTCATAACACAGAGACTGCGAATTTAAAAGTCCAGAATGACCTCCTTTGCGAAGCAGACGAAGGCAAAGTGTTTGTTTTTTCCTTACTCGATCTAAGTGCTGCATTTGATACCATATATATCGATCATTCAGTTTTGATCAGGAGGTAATTAGGCCATAGCTTCAGCCTATCTGGGATCTGGACTGTTCTTGAATGTTTTGAGTCCTATTTGTTTAATTGTACACAGTCTGTACTATACTAATTGTAAATAGTGAAGTGTCATCCATTTTCAGCTTGCAATTTGGCGTGCCCCAAGGGTCCACCCATATATAGGCTTTATACATGCATAACCTTTAGATTCAATAATTATGAAGCACGACGTTAACTACCATAAGTCCGCAGACGACACTCAGCTGTACAAGTCTGTTTTACCAACAAATTTCAATCGTCTAGTTACCTGCATGGAAAAAATGTATTGCTGATGTAAAAAAACTGGATGATATCAAACAGACTTACAATGAATGGTGATAAGACCGAAGTTCTGTTTTGCAATGCCAAACCAGGGATATTGCTTTGCAATTTTGACCATATATTTTTGAATGATAACATCTTTTTCAAAGATAAAGTTAAAGTGAAAAATATAGGCTTTTATTTTGACTGCAATAATTAAACTATCTATGCACCATCATATAAACCGTCTATGTAAAGTAATTTATTTAGAATTATGCAGAATAGGACAAATGTCAACATATCTTAGTGTTGATTCCATCAAAACCATCATCTCTTCTTTTGTCCTTAATTCACGTCCAAACTACTGCAACTCTTTGTTTGGAAACCTTCCCACTTAAAGTTAAATAGGTTAAAATGCAGTGACTCGAGAACAGCCAAGCTGCTCGCATAATTTTAAAGAGATCTCTCAAAGAGCATGTAACATCAATGCTAATTCAACTACATTGGCTCCCGGTGAAAGCATGAATTCAGTACAAAATAATTTTGTTTTGTTTTGTTGTTTTTTTAAAGTGCGTCAACAACATTGCACCGTTATATTTTTGTGACATGGCCATCGAATACATACCACCTCGGCCTTTTAAGACCTACGAAGAAAAGACTTTTATGACCTTCCAAAGCAAAAGTCAGAGACTCGGAGGGATAACTTTTTCACACTACGCCCCTTAAAATTCCCTGTGGAACGGCCAGCTCATCTCCGGGAGTCTACCACTTCAACAAAATTAAAATCAGCGCTTAAAACTCATTTGTTTCAGTCTAGCTTCAATCTGTAATTTCGGACATTTCCAATACAAATATCATTACCTCTCAGTATCGCTTATTCATGCTGTTCTGTTCTGTAACAATTAATGACTGTGATGTCATACATGTGTACGAGGGTGTCTGGGTAAGTTTTTTTTGTGGGATTGTCTTTACTTTAGTCTTTACTCGAGGATGTAGCCTACTGTGGAGAGAGATAGAGATCGATCGATAGATAGATGAAGAGAGAGAGAGAGAGAGAGAGAGAGAGAGACAGACAGAGAGACAGACAGAGAGACAGAGAGACAGACAGACAGACAGACAGACAGACATAGGCCTAGTGAAAGGGACAGCAGGATTACTATAGGAGTTGTGCGCTGCATACGTTCTTTGTATTATTGTACAGCGCATTGATCAATTGTATTTGGGGAAGTTCGCTATATAAATTTCTAGGCCTATTATTATTATTAAGTTGCCCTGGTAACGGACTACAAACCCCCGCGCGAGACGCACGTCAAGAACTTTAATGTTGGTTCTGGTAACTTGACCCGCGGGGCGGCAAATTAGTAGTGGTGTGCGAGTAAGCGAAAAATCTTGGTCGAGTAATGATCGGTTAAATGCAAAATTGTTCGGTTAACCGATGAAATTGACCGAAAAATTTTTTCTCGACCAGGAAATCTAGATCGAGCAGGGGTCAAAAGTCATCGCAGCTGCGCTGTAAGCACGCATTTTTCAGCTGATGTCTGGATCTAAAAACAGCTTTTGGTCTTCGTCGCTTCGCGCGGTATAAAAATAAGAGTCTAGATCTAGTTGTACTAACTTGTAGATCTAGAAGAAGCGTGCAAAGTTAGTTAATTTGTTTAATATGTATTTTTATTGCTCCTTTCGGGAAGATTGAAGAATACCGGACCACTCGTATTATTGCGAGAGAATGGGGGGGGGGGGGGGGGGTGTCTAAGCTTGGCCTACCTGTGTGAGAGAGAAAGTGGATAAAAACTGGGGAAAATCATGGATTCCTAAGGTTGTCGAGACATAGGCAAAAGCTGTCCTAATCCGCCGGTCCGGTAGGCCTATTCTTCAATCTTACCTCCTTTTTTTTGCTTCTTCGCCCAGATCGAGCATATTTTATGAATAGGTTAGGCTAATTCATTGTGCTGGTATTTATTCTATGTGTTTTTCAAGAAAAGTAAAGATCTAGACACAGAAACAAAAATCTGTACAGTAATACAGAATAACAAGTTGCAGATCAAAGTCGAAGCGTTGAAATTAATAATAATAATAATAGATAACATTTGTATAGCGCATATCCCCGCTCAACAGCAGGCTCTATGCGCTTTAACACTATATTATTACCCCAGCAGACCATAGAACACTCCGAAACATTCTCAGCTTCCCGGGAAGCATACAGTGCGAGCAGCCATTTAAGCGCTCATACACTAACAAACTGACAAGATCTTTCGCTGTCTATAGCCGGGTACCCATTCCCACCTGGGTGAAGTGAGGAAAATTCGTGTAAAGTGCCTTTCCCAAGGACACAACGTCGGGCCCTTGACGGGATTCGAACCCACGACCTTACGGTTGCGAGTCCGAGAGCCTAACCACTAGGCCACCGACGCCACTGTAAATTAATTTAAGTAAAAATAGGAAAGCATCCAAATTACTAAGATTGAGAATGTGAACAAGTCTAGAGATGGGACGAAATATTCTGGCTTACGAAGTCAGAATGAGAGCAGAGAGAAATGAAGAGGAACTGAAATAAAGACTTGGTTTGTATAGATGCCAGTGGGTCACTGGTTTGCATGATATAAATCAGCTGATCGGACAAAGTAAAAACAACAACAACACTGATCTAGCCTACAGACGATGTGTCTCAAGGTCATGTAGGCCCAGACGTAGATCTAGTAAGCCTACGATTCTGCAGCTGGCATGTTGGACGGGCCTGGGTTTATGGGTTTTAATATGTTTTTATATTGTTGTTGCTGTACTGTCAGTAAATCATTTAGAAAATGGTACCATATATGCTTTTTGAAGAGAACGACCTAGCGCGAAAAGATATGATGAAATGACCCTCATTATAAACCTGGCTAGATCTAAAAATAAAATGTTCCGTTATGAATATTGATAAGTTGACACACTTGTCTCGCTTTCGTGCTGGTGGCGCGAGACATTTGCCAATTTGTTGGTTTTCCAGTCAGGAGCACAGCCATTTCAATGTCTCTTACCCTCAGTGCAGTTTAAAAAAACCGCGACAGTCTAAAAATAAAGAGTGGCTGCTGGGTTTGACATTCAACAAGATTCCCAATTGTGTATCTGATAGTAAATGTACTCTTGGGCAGCTATTTTATAATTGAAATATACGACTTTATTCTATTTTGATTAATGCTATGACGTTAAAATATGTTTGGCGTTTGTTTGTCAGCAACGAGTAATTTTAGCGTTTGATTGCTGTTTGTTCGAACAAGTTTCATCATTGCCAGTTTGAGGTTTACTCAGGAGCCAGGAGCACCATTATCCCAAAAGCCTAAATAACGAACACAAAACCGCGGCAGTCAACAATTGAAAAGGACACTAGCTTTTGTACTTAATAATGAGCTCCCAGTTTTACTATTATATTAAAAATACATCTTACAGAATTATAACTGTTATTTAATTCTCTTTAAAGCAAGAAGTTTGCCGTATTTAAAAATGAGGTAAAGATAAATATTACGTTTCGCATTTGTTTGATAGTGACAATTAGTTTTGGCGTTTGATTGATGTTTGTTCGAGGAAGTTTCATAATTGCCTGTTTGAGAGTTACCCAGGAGCACCATCCTCCGGAAAGCCTAAATGGCGAACATAAAAACACGACCGTCAAAAACTGAAAATGATACAGGCTTTTATATTGGATAATTATAACAGATTCTACTATGAGGATAAAAATACATTTTATGAAATCGTAAATGCTTATTGCACTTTGTTAAAAGTTTGAAGTTTGCTGGTTTTCAAAACGATGCAATGACAAAATATGGGTTTCGCGTTTGTTTGATAGCGACACTTAATTTTGGCGTTTGATTGATGTCTCGCTCGGTCAAGAAACCACTTTGGTCGATTTACTCGACCAAGAATCTTGCTCGGTTAATCGAAAAATTTGATCGATCAATTGCACCACTACAAATTAGCAGCGCCTACACACACGCATTGCGTATCACATAAAAGAGCGTGTCGCGTATATTAGACTACTCACTACCAAAGATCTTTGTCACTACTCAGTGGTACCACCCTCTGGTACCACTCTCTGGTGGTACTCGCGCAATTCAGTGTCAGACCGAGCGTGCGATTTCTGTTGCTCTCGATGCTCAAGTGATAGCCTATGGTCCCATTTTGAATCAAACTCGGAGTAAGTAATGCGACAGTCCAGGTTCCAGTGCCAAGGCCTTGTTTTGGGAATCCCTCTCTTACTTGCTCCGTGTAGCATACTGAGCCCTACTGTGGCCTAGATTTACTTTATTCTCAAATAAATTGATCTAGCCTAAACTGTGTCAACGGAAATAGGCTGGCTTGTGCTAGGCTAGGCTGAGCCAGTTGAGACTGAGACTTTCTTCCTTCTCCAGTGTTACGGAGCGGTAATGGATAGGCCTAGGGCCTAGTCGTGCTGGTCGAATAAGGTGGGTCAAAGGTTGTCATTGTATGGCAATTATTATTAATATATTAGGCCTAGGCTGTGGTTCACCCTTCTGTTTGAGAATCATGTAGATCTAGATCTACACGAAAACGAAAACACACACACACACACACACACACACACACACACACACACACACACACACACACACACACACACAGAGAGAGAGAGAGAGAGAGAGAGATGAGTGCTTGCTTTAACCTTAAAAGTGAAACAAGTATGATACTAGAGATCTAGATCTAGATCAAGTGTACAGTTGTTCTAACATTTAAAGCCTTTGCCGAAAGGTGGGATACACGGGTGTGACAAATGAGGTCCAAAATCAACGTAGGCTCGACCTTGTGCGAACAAAATTTCTTTTTCACACACCTGGTGTGAATAATATTAATTAATTCTTAGGCTGGTGCTACTCACCTGGGAATCCCCCTGCCCGATGTCGGGTGACTAGCGCCAGGCTACTCACCCGATCTAGGATTTCTGCGCATGTTCCGGGCGCGTATATAATTCAGCTGCTATGTTGACCGATCCGACTCTTGACTTGGAGGACAAGGAGTGACTGAGTGAGTGACTGAATCTTGCGCGATTGATCATGCGAATTTTAAAGGAGCATGCGCAGAAATCCCCACGGGCCAGAACACGGAACATGTGCAGAAATCCCCAAGGGCCAGAAGCCGCAGGCCAGGCGGGGCTAATCAACCAAATTCATTAATAAACAGACAAGACATATACTCATGAATGCTCTTTAATTAGAACCATATACAGTCGAACCTGCGTAAGACGGAATCGCAAGGGAGCGCGAAAAAAATTCAGTCTTAGACATTTTCCATCTTAGACAGGGGAATTTAGGCGGGATGTGGAGGTTGCGGGAGGTTCAAAGGCCCAGCCGGTGGGATCAAGGATCGCTCGTCCGACCGGCAAGCAGTGGTCAAACTTCACACCTCTCAATTGCTGTCCTGTCTGATAATGACATGCGTCAATTTTGCTTGTCCAATTACCTCCAGTCCTTGCCTTTCATGGGACCACTGTTTGACCTATTAAGAACAGAAACGTTTGAACATCTCCTTTGCTTCCACCCTTAGCCCCACCCACCAATGCCAGCCCTCACTGCCATCATTGTAACAATGATTCAAGGAACTCTTTTCTCGGCTGGCCGTATGATCAGGGCGGCAGGCATTGGTCAATCTAATTTCACACCTCTGGCTTCTGGCTACCCAGGAAAGTTTCCGTAGTGACTCGCTACTCGAGCACTCTCACGGGCAGTTGCGAGATTTCACACCCACACTACACTGACCATCTGCATCGCTCAGGGCTCACATGATTGGGTCACATTTACCCCCAAATTGAACGCCTACTCCCCTTCCTCGCCCAGCGGCAAGGCCATTGCGTTATGTTTAGAGCCGACGGAACAAAACTTGCGAGTTTTGTTTCAAATCAGGGCTAAGTGGGCAAAGCATTTTCCGTCTTAGGCAGGTGAAACCCTCGGAAGGGAGCGGATTTTTCTTTCCGTTTCCGCGTTGGACAGGTTTCCGTTTTATACAGGTAATTAAAGAGGAATATATCAAGGGTGGAGCGGGGAGATTCCGTTAAGACAGGTTTCCGTTTTATACAGGTTTCCGTTAAGGCAGGTTCGACTGTATAATCCACAAATGGGATGAAACACTTTAAAAAGTGGGGAAAACCAACAATTTAATAAACAACAAATTCTGAAATTATTCTTAGGGGTTTCCTCATCCAGAATCTAACCGGAATTTGTTTTTGGTAAATTATCTGTCTCCCCCGCTCAATATCAGTCATAAGACGCAATTGCTATTATAAATCAGCTATGAGGCTCTAATTTAAATACAAAAACGTGACTTATTCCATGAAATTTTGAACACTTTGAAAAAGTTCAGACTTTCTTCATTACAACTGCAACAGTGTAAGTTGTTTGTACATCTGATTATTAGAAGCTAGAGAATGCCATGGAAATTGAAAGGGAAACCACTCGCGGTCGGAATGCGAGATCGGCCTGTTCAAAATTGACACCTATGCATCCGAATGCTTTGCAGAAAGATTGATGATTAAATACTGTCTTTTCATTATTGGAGAACTATACAGCTTTAATAAGCGTGGTTTCCCGTGGTTATTATTTCTGGCCTTCGGCGTTTGGATGATTCGAAAACCTTGAAAAAAGCGTCTAAAAGTTTTCAAAGATCATTTTTAACTCAAAATGTGGAAAACACTGGCTAAAAAAGGTACCAATAGAAAGAACAGTTCTTTTTCTATTAGAATAAAGTCATCGGCTTGGAATTATTTGGCAAGAATCCTTCCGCGAAACTCTGGGGAGCACTCAGTACACTAGACTACGGTTAATAGAGGTGGGCGATTCCTGTTTTTTTCGGTAACAGTAGATTCCCGAATATTAAAGGCTAGGAATCTTAGGAATCGGCGCCAAACCCAATTACTTTCTTTATAGCCAGTGATGTGATTTCTTCCAGTGGCTCTATGATTTCTTCCAGTGGTTTCGACCCGTAGCCAGTATTATGATTGTATATGCAGCGACTAGCAGTTAGCCCGACCCCTGCAATGACCTCCGGCGAGTAGCAATTAGTCCAACCCTTGCAATTACTCCCAGCAAGTAACGATTAGTCCGACACCTGCAATTATTTTCGGCGAGTAGCAATTAGTCCGACCCCAGCAATTATTTCCGCTGAGTCGCGATACCTATGACTACTTCCGACGAGCAGCAATTAATCCGACCCCAGCAATTATTTCCGCCGAGTCGCGATACCTATGACTACTTCCGGCGAGTAACGATTAGTCCGATCCCTGCAATTACTTCCGCCGAGTAGCGACACCCATGACTACTTCCGGCGAGTAACGAGTAGTCCGACCCCAGCAATTACATCCGGCGAGTAACGATTAGTCCGATCCCTTTGATTACTTGGGGTGGGAGGGCGCTACCCCAGGCACTACCCCACCCAATCTCTACAGTATGAAGTCAGACACCAACACTGACCTACACCGAGAAATGAGAGTCTATAATATAGAGCCTCGTGGGCAGACGTTACAGTTTTAGATTTTGAATTGAAAGAAAAGAGAATATAATTTAGAAACAACAGCAGATGAATGAGAAAAAGGCGAAAGCAACGAATAAGTTTTGACACTGTATACTAGATCGATATAATCTTTGACAATGACTATGCATCCTGACTACTCTTTCTTAAGTTTTCAAGATTCAGGATAACTTCGATTTCAGAACATAGCAAAGCACCAACATTTTTTTTTCAAAAATACATTCTTTGAAGAAATAATATTTTCTCAGAAGCAATAATTGCAGGAATCAGTCCTGGAATCGATTCTTGGCCCACCACTAACGGTTAGAGCCGACTTGCTCACCACGGGGACAGATGCGGAGCCGGTCGAGACAACGCTCAGTGTTTTTATTGAAATAATGACAGATCATCATGTTTGAGGCAATAAATACTGATTTGTAATGATCTCACAGTTTTGAAAAAAATTAAGCTTCATGATTTCTTTGTTATAATTATTGTACTCTGTTAATGTAGAGATGTTTGGTACACTTGGTACTCTTTTATTATCTGTCAATCATGGGGTTGTCGCCAGTTAGCGACTTCAGCAAAATTATGTTAAATTGAAACAGCTACCTTTCTCTTAAACATAGGCTGAGAGGTAAAAGTATGGTACCGAAATTCTCAAGAGACATAGGCCTTTCAATACTTTCATATGAAACAGATGAATTTGATATACAGCTACTTTGAAAATATAGTAGCTGGTACCTAGTATAATGCTAATATTTTGTTGCTTTTGATGTGAAGTCCATTTTCGTGAAAATTTTGTTTTCTCCATAAGTTTTTTTCTCTGTAAACGAATAGTTTTATACTTCTGTATGTTACCTTGTAGTGGCATAGCCAAGATAACTGCTAAATTTCTAGTCTCTATCTTAATTCTGAGACCCCCATTGCTGTAGAAACATGATGCAACTTCGTAGGCCATTTTCTCTTTTTCGTGTTTCCTCACCTCGCTCAATTAAAAGTTCTGTTTTTTCGTCAAATATGGCCATATTTACTCCATTCTTGTTTTGAATTGTAGGGAAAGTTTTTCAAAATAATAATGTTTACTCTGTTTTGAAATTTTATTTCCTTCATATGACTGATATTGACCGGTAGGACACATCTATATATATATCAATTGAACTGTAAACTTGACAGGAAATGACATCATCCCTTTTGTTGTAGAGGTAGTTCCCAAAAGTGAGGGATTTGGCAAGATGGGTTTTATATATATCTGAAAGGCTTCAGCTGCTACATATTCTTCACCATGCATGCTTTCTTTCTGTCTTCCGATGGAAGTTTTGAGGCATAATCTGAAGAACCAAAATAGTCAATCAGTATCAGTGACAAATTATCATCACAGTCTTAAATCTGAGTAAGAATAACGTTAATAACTCAACTGTCATCACACTGTGTCCCACTCATCCTAATAACAAGCTTTTTTTGTCCCATCTAGATATATCCCAACCCCAAGCTGATGAAATTCAACATGTGATTGTAAGTTCTAGGATTTGCAAAAGATAAAAACGAAAACAGTATGTGCATGTTGAAATAATGACAACAAAGGAAAATAATGCCTTATAATACTTCTCTGTTTCTGTGCATGTAACAAGACGAAGAGATTGTCTCTCAGCAAATCCAATAAATTCAGCATCAAAAGTTTGGAGATCCACAGCTTGAAAGGAAAATGAAAGCCGAGGGTGGGAACAGATTTGAGGGCTGTTCTGTTTCATACCTGTTCATATATATAAGTATGGCGCACAGCTGGAACTGCAGGGTTTATGAGTTACAGCAGTTGCCCCATGTATCCCACATTCCATGTTTCCCAACCTTCCCCTATATATTATATCAAGGTCTATATATTTATTATTTAATATATATAATATATATATATAATAAACGTGTTGATAGCCACATTTGTTAAAATGCTTGTGAATTTTGAGGACTCTTTTTCCGGCTTTTACCTCTTTCTTTGCTGGGCTGTATTTTGCTTATTTTTTAAAACTGTCCCCATAATCATTTTATGAAAGAAAAATTCTGATGCAAACTGAGCCCAAAAATGTGAAATTATGCGATTCTGTTAATTTTAACAAAGAATGATAAAGGAAAATAATCAGAAATTATGCAAAAAATGATAACATTTTGCTAAATTATGCGGGGTGCATAAAACCATGGGGACAGTTAATACGCAGTGGCTATTTCTATGGTTCTTTAGGCTATTTTTACGGTCATGTAAAGACAGTCTTCAGGGCTATTTTTGCGGTCATGTAAAGACAGTCTTCAGGGCTATTTTTACGGTCATGTAAAGACAGTCTTCAGGGCTATTTTTGCGGTCCAGTAAACATGGTTCTCTGAGCTATTTTTACGGCAAAGATGCTCTTCTTTACTGAAGTCTCTTTCACTTTTAACTTTCAGAATTTAATTAAGTTAGAGCCAAAATGATGGAGGAAGCTTCTCCTCAATTCGCTTTTGGACAAGTAGTTTCAAATTTTGAAAGTCTTGAAAATGCAATTGATGTTTATTTCAATCGGCTGCTGTTCAACTCTATAACAGAAATACCCAAACAATTAAAAATGCACTCTAGCGTTGCCCCAAGAAACTGATCAATGAAGCTTAGAAGTATAGGGAGATTGATTACGCTTAAATTCATGGCAGGCGTTCGTACAAGTCTGTTTACAAGGGCCATAGACCAAATCAGTCATGATCTCGCGTATTATTAGAGTATTATTTGTCTTATATTGAAGCCATTGTAAATTAAGGTGATACATCGCTTGGATACACAGTAAGCCTTTTCCAAACGTAAACAACTAGATCAAGGTCCAAAGTTGACATTTCTGAGGCGAGGCAGTACTTATCAATGCAGAGGCTTGGACCAAGGAGCTTGATTTGTTTGAGAGAAAAGAGAAATCTCAAGAATGGAATTGCAGTGTTTGTACACGAAGTTTAAGACTTCATATGCAGGAAATTATAGATGCCTCAACTGGTATCACATCAAGTGGGCTACCGCAAAGGGTTATCTGTGCCTAAGGGACCGTTAACAAATGACGTCAGCTTAGAGGGGGGAGGGGGAATGAGTGAAAAGTTTACAAAACTTGACATGGAGGGGGGGGGGGGGGGTCCTTTTGAAGTTGACTTCAACCATGACGTTCTAAAAGTTGGAGAGGAAAAAAGATGGAATGAAAGGAAGTAAAAATATAACAGACCACATTTTCTTGGCCTAAAATTAACACAGTCGTTAAATTGGACCATATTTTTGGGGGGGCCTAAAAACTAAAATTAACAGTTATCTCCCCTTAGCGCAGACTGCTGGAGATTAGAACTAAAATATGAGTGAAAATAGACTATAGTTTTCACCTTTCAAATTTAAAATAAAGATCAAAAGTGTAAATATAAAATGCATACTGTAGGCCTACACTTTGGTTGACGTCAACTGGGTGGGGGGGGGGGGGGGGGGCTCATTTCTAGCCAAATTTTAGCTGACGTCATGTGTGAACGGTCCCTAAAGAAAAATGGTTTTGCTGCTCATGTAAGGCTTAAAGTACAGTCATAGGCCTATTCATATGTACACAGTCAAACACGGGTATTGGAAATAGTGTTCGAGATTTCTGTAATTCGTTGTGTCCGTGAAAGCCCCAGATACGAAGAAATATAGAGAAAATCTAGGTAGATAGAAAAGAGCATTAAAACATTTTACGCTGTTAGCTCCATTGATAAACATGTTGACGATGTGAAAGCAAGAAGATGAATGAAAGTGGAAAGCAGAAAATCTCATGGGTACACAACCGACTCCTACGTCATTCCTTCCCTCTCATTTCATTGGCTTACAGAAAGTTATGCCTCTTGCCATCTGCACCGCGCACATCCCACAGCATGATTGCACGCGTGGCAGGCCAGTCATGTGGTGTGGTCAGCATCATTCCCCAACCCCCCTTCCCCGTCCCCCCTTCCTCCAGCCTATCGTGGTGAGTCAAGAACCACGTTTTGGCTGTAACAATTACAAAGAAACACCCCCCGACCAGAAAGGTTGTAAAGCTGGGTCTTTAGTTGAAAATGAGAAGCGGATTTGTTCGAGATTCAAGTGTTGCATGTTGCGAGTGTTCAAGAACTCCGTGAAGTCAATACAAAGCAAACATAGGGACTGAAACGGGACTGAGCATTGTGTTCGAGATACCCGAGAATTCGTGATTTTCGGGTTCAAGATTTGTGGACTCTACTGTATATATATGTATATGTATATATACATGTTTATGTGTGTGTGTGTGTGTGTGTGTGTGTGTGTGTGTGTGTGTGTGTGTGTGTTTGTGTGTATCTGTGTGTGTGTGTGTGTGTGTGTGTGTGTGTGAGCTTTTTCACATCTCTAATGTGATGCTCTATGTATCACTGCTGTGTATGATTATGACATCTTGTCACTTTATGAAATGTTCACTGTGTTTATTTGTTATAATGTTCACAATAATAATTTGAAATAAATAAAATTTGTTTTCATATTACAGTATTCTAAAATGAAAGCTTACTTTCTTGCGAATTTCTGTTTGTTTTCTTTAATTAATAATACATGGGTACATGGGTATTATCTGTGCATTATTTATATTTGATCTGGCATTCAATTTGACAAGGTAACCCATTTTTATTCACCTATTTGGCAGCACTCAGGTTGTCAAGGTAACCTCTTTTTATTATCCATCTTGGCAGCACTGTGTAGTCCTATCTAATTCGCAGATTCATTTATTTTTTGTTGTGACAGCACAAAAAAAAAGTCTGGGTTGTTCTAAAAAAAAAACCAGTAGTTCTTGTTTCAGTGTGACAACGCTGGACTCAAAATAGTGTGTGGTGGCACTGTCAATACTGATAGGCCTACTTATTATCTGCATTCCATATTGTAGCACTTGAAACCATAAAGGTCTTTAAAAAATATCTAGTCCTATTTGTATGCTTAGGGACAGTTTACAAATGATTTCAGCAAAGTTTTGGCAAAAAAATGCCCCCCCTCCCTCCCCCTAGTTGACGTCAGTCAAAATGTATATGTACATTCAGATGAACTTGTACAGGATGCATTTTATATTATTTATATAGACCTTTGATCTTTATTTTCAATTTTTAAAATAACTATTGTTTATTAAAGAATACAACAAAGAAATACCTGAACTGTCAAAGTATTTTTTAACAACTTTATCCAACCAAAATAATGACCACAAATAGTTTGGATATAACTGCTTGGAAAATAAACCAAGCAAAAAGATTGGAGTATCATGTCAGCTTGGAAAGAAAAGGATATCTAATACCTGTAAATCAATTTGATCCAATTTAACTTTTTAAATTTAGGCCAAGAAAATGTGTTCTATAACATTTGTTCTTCCTTTCTTTTATTTTTTGCCCTAACCTTTTAAAGCATCGTGGTTGATGTAAACTTTTATCAACTTTTCATAAACCCCCCCCCCCCCTCCCAACCTACCTCCTCTGAGCTGAAGTCATTTGTAAACGGCCCCTTACTATAATATCATATCTCTCTCTCTCTCTCTCTCTCTCTCTCTTTCTCTCTCCCTCTCTCTCCCCTGTCTCCTTTCCCCAAAACATATTTTTCTGAACATAACACTTTTCTTTAATCTGTCGCCTATAGGCAAATATCATTCACATATCCATCAGTAAATCTATTTTCTCTATTTTCTGTGCCCCCCAGGATTTCCCTGTGGATCTGGACATTGGGGACACGTCACTGAGGACCCAGTTACGTCAGGACCTTGGGTGTCGAGACTTCCAGTGGTATCTGGATCACGTGTTTCCGCAGATGGAGGTCATCTCCCCGGAAGTGGCTTTCCATGGACTGGTGAGTGGACTTACGCTGGACATTACCGTCGGCTGGTTTATAGATGGGTCACTCTTTTTTTGTTTCTTTTTTTGGGGG
>NW_004797530.1:213073-214926 GCF_000002075.1 Aplysia californica
CCTCTGAACTAACGTCATTTGTGAACGGTCCCTTAGCCTTAAGAGCAATCAAACAATGAAAGTATAAAATCCGGTTCCTAACTAGATCTAGAATCCAAATTTCACATTTGAACAACAACAGCACTTCTAATAAAACTACAACAATAAGAATAACAATATCAGTTATGTAAGTTTATGTAAATTGTTCATGTAATGTAAGCGCATAGAGCCTGCTGTAGAGCGGTGATATGGGCTATACAAATGCTATCTATTATTATTATTAATCTAATTCCGTAGAAATAGCCCTGAAGATCGTCTTTACATGACTGTAAAAATAGCTCCAAGAACCTTCTTTACCGGACCGTAAAAAATAGCCACTGCGTTTTTAAAAACTGTGTGGGATGTACTGAGTCATATAAATTTTATGTGATAAAAGTCTCTCTTTTATAGATTGAGAACTGCACATACGAGAGGTACAATTATGCATTTAATGAATGAATGAATGAATGAATGAATGAATGAATGAATGAATGAATGAATGAATTAATCTATCTATTTATTCATTTATAATATAGTGCACACATGTAACACAGACACGTACACATTAAGTATGGTTACTCTCGGACTTTGATTAGACCCAGGCCAATTAGTTTCCTTTGTCCCCTCTAGTCTTCAGATAACGAGATGCGTGGACGCAAGTACCCGATGTCAAACAACCAGTCGGCCTCTTACCTCCCCCCGTGTAAAGTGTGTGGATCCTCGGGTACAGGCTTCCACTATGGGGTCAATACTTGTGGGGCCTGCAAGGTGGGTCTGTTGTTTTAGTTGGCGTTGGGGGTGTTATTATTGGTGGTATGTTGTTGGTGGTAGGTTTGTTGTTGGTAGTGGTGATGGTTGTATTGCTGTTGGTTGTTGTTGGTGGTGATGGTGGTAGTTTTGTTGTTGGTGGTGGTGATGGTGGTAGGTTTGTTGGTGGTGGTGGTGGTGGTGATGGTGGTAGGTTTGTTGTTGGTGGTGGTGATGGTGGTATTGCTGTTGGTTGTTGGTGGTGGTGATGGTGGTAGGTTTGTTGTTGGTGGTGGTGATGGTGGTAGGTTTGTTGTTGATAGTGGTGATGGTGGTATTGCTGTTGGTTTTTGGTGGTGGTGATGGTGGTAGGTTTGTTGTTAGTAGTGATAGTGGTCATATTGTTGTTGTTGTTGTTGTTGTTGTTGGTAGTGGTGGTGATGATAGTGGTGTGTTGATGATGTTGTTGGGAATGGTGGTACATGTATTATTGTTGTTGTCATCAACGTCGTTGTTGTTGTTATTGTGGTTGTTATTGTGGTTGTTATTGTGGATGTGGCAGTGGTGGTACAATTGCTGTTATTGTTATTGTGATGATGATAGTGGTATTGTTGAAGTGGGGCGTTCAAATATAATCTTACATCTGGAAGGGGGAGGGAGGAGGGTTCTCTTTGGCTCCTGTAAGAAAAGTGTAAGAATGGGGGGAAAGGGGAGGGGGGGGGGGTCTTGAACCAGTGTAATACCGTATTACACTTTTTTCAGTTCGGAGGTGTTGACCATATCAGAATTCCACTGTAATTTTTTCTATTTGTAATTAAGGTGCTTCTGACATTGACATGAGTCTCAATTTTTTCCTTTTAAGTAAGAAAGAGTTATGCAATATTTTGCTGGAATGATTTACTGTTATTTTTAAATGAATGTGGAACTGCATATATTATTATGTTCATGTATGTGTGTATACACCTGTTTTTCATGAATATTATGTTAAGTGCAGAGAACAATGATTGTGACACGAATTTGCGCGATATAAATGTCATATTATTATTATTTTTATACGCAAACAATGTAATATTACAGGATTGATGGGG
>NW_004797530.1:215026-216428 GCF_000002075.1 Aplysia californica
GCAAAAAGTCCCCAAAAGATGTAAGATTATATTTGAACAGCCCCATGCTAGTATTTTTTTTGTTTTGTGAATGTCCTGACATTTTAGGCCTGCAAGGTGCTTCGTTTGTGTGGTTGTTGGTGGAAGTGTTACGTTGTTGATTTTATTGGTGTGTTGTTATCACGACATTTTGGGTCTGCCAAATGGGTTGGCAGTGAACGTGGCACCCATCGATGGGCTATTTTTATTGCAGGTGTGTGGCAGATTGTCCTCCGCGTGTAATTGCGTGGCAATATGAAGATTGCGTTAATATTTTATAATTTTAAAATTATTTCTTTTGAAAATTTACTTCCATCTTTATTGTTTTACTCACATCAAGGAACATTCACATATTTTCAAAAGTGTAAAAATATGAACATTAAAATTAAAATTAATAATGAAACTGAAAAGCTCACAAGAATGATACAATGCCAGGTATCAAACTCAAAGTTCACAAAGTGCATTTAATTTATTGTAAATTTTTTTAATATTTAAAAAAAATTCACTTGCATCTTTATTCTTTTACTCACATCAAGGAATATACTCATACATTTTCTAAAGTGTAAAAATATGAAAATTAAAATTAAAATTAAGATATGAAACCTGAGAGCTCACAAGAATGATACAATCGTTAAAATGCGCAGTGCAATGTTAAGATTGCTGCGCAATTATACGATCGTTAAAATGCGCAGCTTAAGATTTCACCGATCGGTAAATGGCACGGAACAAATACACGTATGTAGCTTATGTCATCGATGCATGTAGCTTATGTCTTTGATGCATGATTTCAACTGGGTATTATGTGCACGAACACTGGGTTTTTTTAAAAAGTGTCTACAAAAAAGGCCCCATAAATTTTTTCTTCTAATTGACTACCAGAATCGCTCAAAATTTTAAGTAGGATGTTGTGTTCTTTTTACATATAAAAGTAAATGTATCATCAATTTTCATTATGGTTGTGAATAATGCATATGATTTGAGGCAACCCCCCACCCCCCCTCAACAAACAAACTACAACTGTCTGACCTATATATGGTGGGATTCAGACACCGACAATAATATATATATATCAAAGTGGAAAATGAAAAAAATGTCGACATAAGATGTGTAAATCTGTCTAAATTTGTGTAAAGACACATTTGGTAAAATGATTTCTAACTTAGTTGCTGCATTTTCCCTACAATATTATGTAAACACTAAGTATCAGTGCAATGTATCTATTTATGTATATTTTTTGTTAACTCACAGATGGCATTGTGTATATTTCACAATGTATTTGCATGGCTGATTCATAATTATGTACACTATGCATGCGTGGGTGATGAAAGAGAAGGTGTGTGTGTGTGTGTGTGTGTGTGTGTGTGTGTGTGTGTGTGTGTGTGTG
>NW_004797530.1:216528-224661 GCF_000002075.1 Aplysia californica
TGTGTGTGTGTGTGTGTATGTGTGTGTGTGTGTGTGTGTGTGTCTGTGTGTGTGTCTGTGTGTGTGTCTGTGTGTGTGTGTGTGTGTGATTTCTTTTGTTTATGCAAATTATGTGCATTTTTCCTAGTTATTGTTCATTGTTCTTGGATTTATGTAAAGCACTTAGAGCTGTGTGGACATAAAAGTGGGTGCTATAAAAATGATCATTATTATAGTTATGATATTATGATTATGACTATGGTTATGATTATGACTATGATTATAAATATGATTATGATTCTGTTGTTTTTTTTACTTTATCAGGGTTTCTTCAGGCGAAGTCTGACGCGTGAAGAGCCTTACATGTGTCTGGGATCTGGAAATTGTCCCATCGGCCCTGACCATGAACGGAGGAAATGTTGTCCAAAATGTCGCCATGACAAATGTTTGTCCGTGGGCATGAGCAAAGATGGTGAGTCAGAGTGATCTGTCTTCATGTGCAGTGTTCGAGTGGTTGGTGGGAGCTCTTGTTTTTTCTTCCTCCTTCTTTCCTATCAAACATCTATCATCCTTACCAGCGACTGACCGTTATTGTATCGATGTGCTCCGAAAAAAACAAACTCTCTTTACCAATATTACTCCATGTCGTTTTCCCCCCATAGTTCTCTTTGACTGTGCCGACAGCTATCAAAACAGGACATTTCTTTACACTTATTTGACACGCAGTTTATTATGCCCACTGGACATTATTCATTTGACTTTTATTTGCCAGTATCATTCAGAACAGGACGGTTCATTATACACAAATTTGTTTTGACCTTTATTTGCCAACATCTCTCAAAACAGGACATTTCCTAATACATGTATTCATTTTTGTCTGTATTTGCCCTCAGCTATCAAAACAACACTATGTTTCTTCATATGTATATTCATTTTGAAATTTATTTACCCACAGCTATCAAAACAGGATGTATACGTTATATAATCATTCAACATTTACTATTTACCCGCAGCTATCAAAACAGGACGTTATTCACGTGAGAAGAAATCAACGTATGTACTAGAAGTCATGGAACTGCGCGAAAAACTTGCGCGCTCTCCGCCATCAGCTGCTCAGATGCCAGGCATCCACTCAGAATGTGTGTCTGGGGAACTGGGTGAGGATGACGGTGTTGCACATTGCAGAAGACCAGAGGGATTGTTGGGTCCTTCTTGTCAGAGTCAAACTACGTGTCTAACCAGAACGGGAGAGGTAGAACATGATGCTTTTGTTAGTCCGCAAGAGGGAGTGTTCGGGGAATATGTGGAGACCTCTGAGGGGGCAAGAAAAGGTCGTCCTCAACTGTCTCAAATGTCTGGCTGTTTGTCAAACAAAGGAGAAACCTTCTGTAAGAAGCTATCAGACCAGAACAGGCAGAGCCAGAAAGTGTCCTCAGATGTAAACATTCAGGATGTTGGTTGTGGTAATCAAGACGCCAGATATAGTAACAAAAACAACAAGGCTGCAATGACGGGGATAAAGTCAGTGCCACAGCCACGAGTGGTAGAATATGATGATCTTCCCCCGCCTTGTATGTCTTACACTTTTGTAAGCAAAGACTCGAAGCGCGCTCTGAAAAGAAAGCTGACTGGAAAGAAAAAGGACAGCGACAATGTTCAGAAGGCAGAGACTTCAGATTCTTCTCGAAGCACAAAAATCACGTCAGTGGAGCAGTTGGGGTCGTCTCTCCCTGGAGCACCACCAATGCCGAACCTTGGAAGTATACAGCCTGCTGATACCATTTCTGAAGTGGAGCATTCGCCTGCCCTTTTTAATACATTAGCAACTCAGCTTTGTGCCTCTCATCCAGCCCCCGTTTCCTTGGTAACAAGTACTCCCATGAACACTAGGCCCGGCGCAGAAGCAGGGTCTTTTTTGTCATCGTCTGATCAGTGTTATTCAAATATATCCCCCAGTACCTCATTCAAAATTTCTTCTTCTTTTTCTTCTTCTTCTTCTTCTCCTTCTTCTTCTTCTTCTTCTTCTTCTTCTTCTTCTTCTTCTTCTTCTTCTTCTTTTGTCCCTCCTCCACAACTGACCTCTGATTTTTCTGCTTCTTTCACAAATCCTCCACCACTTTACAACAATCACCCGCCGACACCAGCTCATCTTCTGGACCTGGATCTGTCTCTGCCCCCTGTCCCTGAGACGGAAGAGATGCCAAGTTTTGAGGGAATAAAAAACCAGGCCTGCTGCTTAGGTTCGGACTTCATTCCAGATGACTTTGAGTTTCCTCCGCTTTCTACTGGAATCCATCTATCAGAATTACGGTCAGTTATGTCCCCTACATTTTGCGCGTTGGCTGACGAGGTGGAGGAGAATATCTGTGACCTTGATTGTGACTTTCCGGAACCGACTATTGGGTACGCCAATTCCAGTGCTCAGGTGGAAAATATACAAAATGTGGACAGTGAATCCTCAAATACTGAGCTGCCTTTTCAGAGTCTGGAGTGGAGGCGTGCTGAGGCTATCCGTCAGATGGACAACAGTTATGATGAGGTGATTAGCCTTGCAGAAGATCTGTCCAAATGCCAGCTTTATTCCTATGAGATGACACTCCTGGGCCCGATTTTTAACCAGCTTTGCATCTCCGGCCCACAGAATGCAACTGTTAGTTGTAGTAGCCCCGACCAGCAAAGTGATGTGGGAAGGCAAGCATCCATGCAACATGATTCCCAATCCCACACAACCAGTCAGAAAGCACCCATGCAATTTAATTCTCAATGCCACATCATCAGTCAGCAAATACCTACCCATTCTCAGAACCACCCTAACAGTCAGCAAACACCCCCTTTACCAGATTCTCAAAATCAATCCAACCAAACATTTGCCCCCTGTGGTATTTCATCTCCAACCTCTTTACCGTCTGCAATGCCCTTGTCCACCACATACAGCACTGGGCTGTCGCCCCATCCCAACCATCCTCGACTTTCTGGGTCACCCTCTTCCTCATCCCCATCACCTCCACAACCGAAGCCAGCAAGATCAGAGCAGGGATTTTGCGAGGCTGAATACAACAAACTCTTGCCATGGTGTGAGTTTTCCGAAGGTCACCTTGATGATGTGGCCTCTATGCTTTTGGAGGCCCACATAAAGCACATTGGCAAGGACATGAACTCTGTGAGCCGGGAGGAGATAGCAGAAAAGTCAGAGATCTATCTGGTGAGTACGATAATGATTTTTTGTAAACGGGACCACTATTGACACAATCTAAATCATTCAGACTCACTGTTTCAGCCATATTGCTGTCGTAATTAAGGTTGAGCCTGAGGAGTCTCAGCAAAAGTATGAAGGTACATGTTGTTGGTGTCACAAGCTATCCACATAAATCCGTTTGGGCAATTTACATACCAGAGACAAAAAAAACAACCCAAAACTAAAAACAAACAAACAAAAACAACTAGTTTTTGTTGTGCTGTTCCTATCTGGCATGAAAAGCAAGAAAATTGTAAGTCTAGACTGGTGGTGTTGAAAGGGACATCTTTGATAAAGCTTAGGGGGGGTGTAAAAATCGAAAATTTTCCAAATTTGGACTTGTAAATTGCTTGCTACAGTTACGATGTACTTGATATAAATTTTCTTCTTGTAGGAATCGAACTCATCTCTTCTGTGTGCAAAGAAATGAGTCTTAGTATAGTACAACAGAGGTTGATGTGAGCTGTTGTTAGACAGCCTGGGGTATGTTTGCTAATAAAGGGACATGATAAATAATGGGTACGGAAAGGGAAGCAAAGAGGTCCGTCCGATATTGTGGTGCGAACAGACACCTAGTGGTTATCCTACTGAGATTATTGTTCTCCCTCTCCTCCTCATCCTCCTCCTCCTCCTCCACCACCACCATTACCTCCTCCTCCTCATTCTCCTCCTCCTCATCCTCCTCCCCCACTGCCTTAGGGTTCATTGAATGTGGACTCTGTAGCCTATGGTGCTACAGAACTTTTCATATCGATGACATTTTTTTTTCCAACGAGAGTATTGGTCTTTCTGGCTTATAAGCAGCAGTAACCTGTTTGCATAATACATGTATTCTTGCTTTATTGTTCTGAAATAACTGAAATTCCTTATGTTTTGGTAGGCAAAGGTTAAGAATTTTTCTTGACAGTTGGTTTTAGAAGATCAAGTCTTAAGTTCTCTGACTTTCAGCTGTTGGGAAGGGGGGTGGGAGGGAAGGAATTGCACCACTTGTGCCCCTTAGTCCTAGACATTGTCACCAATATAACAAGCCTACCCCACCCCCGGCTTAACCTATTCGGGATACATGGGGTCTAGTAAAATACTCTCCTTAAAAGCTTTTTATCTTTCCTAGCTCATATAAAACTTAACTTCCGTCCGCACTGAACCCGGAAAAATAAGGGCCTCATAGGTTGCAAATTTACCAGTCATCTAGATGTAGATCTAGTCTGCCTTGTTTTCGCATCTAATACCCAAAGCACACTGCCAATCAGATTCATTGGTTTCAGTCGGACCAGTCAGATTTTCCTTCATGGATGGGACAAAAGCTACCATTTTGGCATTAAACGATTGATTCAAAATCAAAATCAACTACTTCGTTCAGATCCTCCAAAACAACACAGACAGCTCATTATACATCGAGGACTTTCTGATGTGCTGTCCTTCCAAAAATCCTCGACTAAGATCTATTGAAAGACAGCTGCAAACACAGCTGTACAAACTTGAAAAGTGGACAAACTTTGTTTTGACTTCGGAGAGACTCGAAGAAAATATAAATGTAGAAATTTGAAAGATCAGTTCTCCATCGTTGATCTCAACAGAATTCTCGATTTTATAAAGACCATTGGCCTTTTCAGTAAAATGTAAATATTGTTATTTAGATTAAATGTAAATTGCTTTTTGTTTTTGCAACGTAAAATATTACCATAAAATTTTAAACCTTTTAAACTGACCATCAAACGAAATCAAGCTGCCCTGTGAACTGCTGTGAATACAATGAAAACTTTGAACATCTCAGCAAATCTTACTAAACCAAACTAAAAGCTGAACTAAGAAAGTGAAACTAATTTGTCAATTCTAGAGATTAGTTAATGTCACTGTGGTTTTTTGTCTTGTTCGCAATAGTGCTAGGAAAAGGGGGAAAATGAGGAGGCCCGGAAGAGAAGAGGAAAACAATCTACTTCCATTAAATATCTGGGAAAGAGTAAGCTAGGAATAATTCTGAACTTAAAGTTGCATGCACATTGCGGATAAGAACTGGCAAACTATGAAATACGTCAAATAAGCCAAACGAAGTGAAAGAAAAAAAACCCTCCAATGTACAACTTAATGTCCAAATCTGTTTTTTTGTTTTTTGTTCGGGGATTCCACAGAAACTTTGTCGTCTCAAGGAGCGTGTGTTTGGAAGGCAATCATTATTGCACAATAAGGACGAGTACTTCGAGATCCTGGAGAACACAGGTGTGGACATCGACGGCCGCAAGGAGTGGGTGGAGTTCAATGTCAAGATCACCAACGATGTCCTCTTCAAGGTCGTCCGCTTCGTTAAGTCTGTGCCAGGATTTCTGGACCTGTGTAAAGACGACAGATTTGTCCTTTGTCGATGTGAGTCGGGAATAATGATAATAATAATAACAGTGGGATCCTATTATAACGAGAGGGAGGGGACTGGTGCGAAATATCCGTTATAGCAGGATTCTTGTTATAAAGGATCCAGTAATGAATTCAAGGGAAACAATAAAGTAGGCCTAATCTATGAGTTCTGTTAATTTCCTTTTGTTATCTCCCCTAATGGTGATTTTGTTCAAATGGACCTCAAGGTCTTACTTGATCAAAAATCGAATCAGGTTTCGTCCTCTAGCACTAGCGATGTTGGCAGCTCAGCATTGGCGATCAGAAAGAAAAGGCTCTAGGCTAACTCGCCTGCTGTATTGTCCCCCGTCCCACCACATCATGTGGTGTGTTCCGTCTGCTTGTGCACATGGGTACACACCACACCCTGCCCATGTCACACATTCGCTCCATCCATCACAGCACTGTCCTACCCGTATCGGAGAAGTGAGAGGCATGGTAGGCCTAGATAATCTAGACTAGGCTGGCCTATCACGCAATGCATTCTGCTTGTCTGCGTATGCCACACCCTTCCCACTCTTTCGTTCCGGCCTTCATTGTTGGTATACATGGGCTCTCCCATTCTTTGTTTCACTAGATCACCAACAAGTTTCTCAATTGGCGAAGTTTTATGTCTAATTGGCCTATAGCAGCAGCAATATTCTGCTATAACCGACTCGCGTGTTTGTCTGATTGAGCTATAGCAGTATTTTATTTTAAAATATAAAGAAGGAAACAAACAGGGTTTTAGAATATTCTCTTTATAACCGACTTCTTGTTATTTAAGGACTCGTTATAAGTAGAAACCATTATAATAATAGTATTAATAATAATAATAATAATAATGATAATTGTAATAATAGCAACAGCAACAGCAACAACAATAATAATAATAGTAATAATAATAATAATAATAATAAAATAATAATGATAATGATAATGATAATAAATGGCTAATGGCAACACAATGGTGATTCTCTACCAGTGCCTGTAGTCTAATTGTCAGGCTCTTTGCACAGTTGTACGTTCATTTCTCGTGTGGGGAGGCTACTTTATCGAGTGCCTCTGTCTGTCTGTTGGGATGTTGTTTGTATCCTCTTCAGCCTGGGTTGGTCCTGACAAGTTGGGAGGGAGCAGCCTACCTTCTGAATGATTTAATTTGTTAGAGGGGGGGAAGAGTTTTTACTTCTATTTTTTTAAAAAGCGTTCTCTTTTTCTTCAGCATCCTTCATTGACTGTCTCATCCTGGGGAGTTTTCGTGGCTTTGACCTCCGGAACAACATCGTGATAAATGATTTGAACTTAGCCACCAATTTTGACGAATGCCTCGGACTCTTTCCAGAGTATGACGAGAACATACATTTCTTCTGGGCCTTAGCCAGGCGGATTCAAGCTATGGACCTCACTCTTGAGGAAATTGTTTTGTTGAAGGCTATTTGCATAACATCGCCAGGTGCGCTTTTATTTCTGTAACTCTTTTTCTTTTGTGTGTCACTAACTTTTCATTTATTTATTTATTTATTTATTTACCGTCGAACCTGTGTAAGATGGCCACCCTTTGTCAAGGAGAAAAGTGGCCGTATAAGACAGGTGGCCGTCTTAGGCAGGACTGATCAATATGAAGAAAACAAACCATTCCTTTCTGAGGTCCCAACTGAAGGTAGCCTCATTGTTGTTGTTGTTTTGTGCAAGGGTGGCAATAAAACGAAATATGTCAGACAAGGAGGCCCGAGTGCCATGGTATAACAAACACATGGGTCACCACCACTCCCAGAACGAGCGACGCTTCTGTCACAAGTTCATATTGACGTCCGTTGTTACTTTGTTACACACTGGGTAAAAATGACGACTCATCTCACTTATGATTTGTGTATGAGTTCTGGGCGTGGCTTATGGGTTATGAGGGATCAAACGGTTACCTCACCAGCAGCTGAAAATTTGTTAGCTATTGTTGGTCAACAGTGGGAGGGGCCTATGCAACATGATCGGTTGGAGTGACTACCTAATAACAATGACAGGTGATTGGATTATGTCAGCTTGCCCACAACGCCAGGGGCCAATGCACAATTTATGAAAAAACCTAATGGATTCACTAAGGTGGCCATCTAAGACAGGTGTTATTGCTTCTTGGTGTGATAGGGGTTGTGTGTTAAAACATGGTGACCGTGGCGGGGTTAGACAGGTACCCGTTTTACACTGTTAAATTATATAGAAAAACCGCAAGGGGGGAAATGGAAAGTGGCCGTTTGTACAGGTGGCCGTCTTATAGAGGTAGCGGTCAGGGCAGCTTCGACTATTTATTTATTTATTTATTTATTACGTATTCATTTATTTGTGTATTTATTAATTAATTTTTTTTGTTTCTGTATATATAGCTTCTTTTATCCGATTCAGTTACCGTCATCTCTGTGCCATAAAGCATCTTTTTCTGTCTGTCTTTGCATTAAATGATTTTTGTTGCGTCGGTGTGCTTCTCTTTACTCAAACAAAGCTGAACTAAACTAGATTGTGATGAAAGTGTATGGCAAGCACTTAACCTTCCGACTGTAAAC
>NW_004797530.1:224761-256641 GCF_000002075.1 Aplysia californica
AAGCATACACACACACACACTCACAAACATCCACACAAAACCACTTCCTGGCGTGAGCAGAGGGTTAAAGAGTGTCACTAATAGTTCTTACTTCTTTTCTTTCCCTCTTTTGTTTTTGAACGTACTAGCATAATATTTATCTTGCTGGCTTTTCCTCCACACTTAATGGTCATTATTGTGTCTATATATATATACTTCTCTTCACTCAAAAGATCACTATCACGTCAGTTGTTTCTCTTAACTCCAGATCATTATCATACCATCGTGCTTCTCTTTACTCAAAGGACCATTATCATGTCAATGTGCTTCTCTTTACCGTACTCAAAAGACCTAATGGTGTGTCAACGTGCTTCTTAAATGCCCAAACGATCATAAATAGTGTCAGTGTGTTCTCTTTGCTCAAACGGTCAGTGTCATGTCAAAATGTGCCTCTCTAAACTGAAAAGCCACCAGATGTAAACCAGTAACCTTTCTGTGCCTTTCGCAGATCGAGATGGACTAAAGGATCGGCAGAAGGTTGAAGCTCTGTACTGGCGGTTTCTCTGCTGTTTGTTACTGTCTCTTCACCGTCGGCACCCAAAGCCGTACAGCGTCTACTCCCAAGTGATCACTTTGCTGGCTGACCTCAAGACTTGTGTGATTGTCCATCATCAGCTCCTGGAGATGTTCAAAGTGGATCTCCTGTCCTCTGAGGTCGATGCACCTCTGTACAAGGAAATGGTTCTGTTTAAAGTTTAACAATCCGGCTGCTGCTAATTAGAAACATTACACAACTTGAAGTTTGTTAAATGAATATTGGCAGCCGGTATGTTCACGATATGTCGTGGAAAAAAAATTGATGACCATTTTCACGACCTGTCGTGGAAAAAAAAGGCTATGCGTGTTTTCATCTAGATCTTGATATAGTTTCCGATTTTTTACCTGTTTTAGTTTTGCCACCATTCCGATTAAGGTGTCAAAACTACCGGATTTGCGATGGGTGCCGAGAGTGCTTCCAACTTTCCCTGGCGAAACTCGTAGTCTAGGCCTACATCCTGAAATTCTGTACTTGCCGCATCATCATCTATTCCGCAACGTATGTTTTAAAAAAACTTTGGAGAGAGAGAGAGTGGAGAGAGAAAGAGAGAGAGAGTGTGAGAGAGAGGGAGAGAGAGAAAGAGGGCACTTGCATTTCCGACGGTAGATCTAAATCTAGAATCTAAACCTCGGCAGTAAGTTGTAGGCCTATTTGTGCGCACTCAACCATTGTCCCTCTGTGTGGCTCGGTCGTGAAAATAACGGCTACCAAAATAAAGATTTAAAAAAAAGTGAAATTGTGCTCTGGTTTTGGCATTTGACAATCGAACGCGTAAAAAAAATGGGGTAAAATTAGAATATATAGGCTTGGTGATCGTACCGTCAGGATTGATGCTCCTGGATTTGCGTAGCCTACTGTTAGGGCATGGCGTCCCAAATTCCATCTCAGCGATCTTTTAGTTTGTCCGGGCCCCCCGCGGTAGGCCATAAATCAACGGCAGGTGACCTGCAATTTCACACGTCAGGTTGGGGATTGACCGGGGTCAACTCGTGCACCGCGCTATCCTATCTTGTCCTTATCAGAACTCGTTTCTTCCCCTAATTTCATGAGCCGTAAAATGATGCTCACTCTACCCCTAGAATCTATTTCTTCGCCAATTTCGCTTCATCTACGTCTTCTTGGTATCTTGTGAAAGTTTCAACAGTTTTCATTTATTCGTTTTGGAATAATAACAGTTTTAAATTGTGAGTGTTAAGTGATCGGAAGTGCCGTTAATAATGCGATCTCTTCAAATTTAATTACAAATCATTCCAATATGAAACATTGGTGTTTATTTCTGTTTGCGTGATAGCTATCAAATCATATAGCACATTGCAGTAACTGGCAATCAGTTAGTGAATTGTGTTCCTAAGTAAAAATTGTTAAACTGCAATGGTTTGGTCACAGAGGCATAGAGAGTCTCTGAATGAACTTTGTTGGGTGTGTTGGCTTTTAAATTTAACTGTCAAACATTATGTAAGACAATGTCAGGAGATATTCTCTTGATTTATGGGATTCATGTGAGGGATGAAGATGAACAGTCGTATTCCGCTAACATTTGTGTCCAGTGTTTTACCGTGATTTCAAATATCAAAAGGAGAGAGTGCGTTACGTCACGTCAATTCATGCCGCAAAAAAGCTGTTGACGCTAGTAGGCACATGTGTTGTGCGCTTGACAATAACATAAATGTGAATTCCTGCTCCGTTCGTCGGCATCGCTTGGGTGGCTGTCCCCGTAGGATTTAGTGATTGTGCGGCCGCGTTTTTTTTCGTAATTCCGCAACATTTGAATAATTTTGAATTCCCCTCGTTTTTCATGTTTTTTGTTTTGTTGTTTTCATATTTTTACAATATTTAGCTCCTCCCCGGTTGACTAAAGGGAAGTAATCACTGTAATAAGTCTCCTTTAAGTGATAAGTTGGTTATTTCCCTTGTTAAAAGATCCTGGCCAGCCTTATTGTAATGGGTGAGGGATTTTGCTCCTTGAGCCTTCAGCATGTTCAATTTTTCAATCCATCAAAAGTTGTTCTCATGTCTGCTGATGTTTCATGTTTGACAGGTGTCCCTGGTTTAAGTGATGTGCAGAGGCGAAGCGTCTATATAATCAAATAATCACTGCTTCCCTTCCTAATTTTGAAACATTGTCGCAGTCAAATTCACCCATAGACGTAAACCTCATAAATTAAATGTAAAAAGACGTTCATAATCACCAATGAACAATAGACTATGCCTAACCTTCAAAACCGTTTCATTGCCACAGAAATAGCCTGTTCGCCCCTATCGGGCCACTCCATAAGCAGTCACAAGCTTTGATTAAGTAAGCTTAAAGTGAGGCTGGAAGAGTCAACCAATAGATTTGAAGGGAACATGTGCATAGTAGTCAGAACTGTTTCATTGTCGCATATACCCTGTTCACCCCTTTCGGGCCACAGTTATAAGCACCCAGACGCCCTGATTATCTAAGCGAACTATTACACTGGTCGAGTCTACCTCACAGATGTGAGGGGGACTAACACCTAATAATCCTTTGACTCCTGCTACTACACTGCTAGTGCTTGTTTTTTTTCCTCGACTTTTTAACGTCCTATAATCAGATCGTGACCTCGATTATGACAGCGGCTCCTGGCTGCGAAAAGCTAGACAAAAAACAGCCAAATGTGAAATAAAAAATTAATAATTGGCGTGCTCTACCAAAGTGTTTCGGCTGTCTGGTATAACATGCCATTGTAGTGCTGACATCTGTGCTTCTTTCCTTGGTGTTCGTGTGTTCAAATCTAAAGTTAAATTTAAGGTTAGTTAGAATAAAAATTTAATGAAATACTTTCCCGATTATTTTAGCGGTTGAACAAGCATACAACATGAATTCAGGATTTGTTTTCATTCACAACTCAGAGTTGCCGCCTCCAGTGCCAGTAAGATTCTTGTGACTTGTGTGAGTGTGATATCTCCAGGCCCTATCTGGTCCCATTTCACTTTGATTACCCTGTCAAACAAGTCAGCCTTCGCCCCTGGTGATGTGCCAGCATCAGCAGTCCAGATGTCTTCTTTTTTAAATTTAAAAAAAAACATTTTTCTTTCCTCTATAGATCTACAGTTGAAAGTTACAGAGATTATATTTTTTGGTTGTTTTTGTTTTTATTTTTGACTAATGCATATTGTTTTCTTTCTAAATACGCAACATATTACTGATACTAATATGTTCTGATTTCAATTTTTCTGTACATAAAACATGAAAATTCTTCTTGAAAAAGGGCAAAACATGACGCGAATGGCGTTACTGTAACTTGCATAATTATTGCATCATTTTCACATTTTCCTGTTATACTTAGCAGTTTTGTAAATATTTAATGTTAGGGTTATAAGTTATTGGCCACTCAATATGTGTTTGTTGTTTTGACTAACTATAAATAGACATACATTTTAAGAACATCTAACTCCATAATGTGAACTGCCATGGTATTTCCATTTCGTACCAATGAAGAAGTTTAGCTGGTTTCTCTAAAGAACAAACTTGTGTTCACGTATGATATTTTTTGTTTGTGTAAGACGATAAAACATTGTGTTGAAAAATTCATTTCACCGGCTACCAACGCAGGTCGAGTTAGTAGTAACCTCTGTGTGACCAGCCCGCCGTGACCCGGTCACTCCATCGCCGAGCCAATTAAAAGAGCGGTGTTTGTACGCCGTGAGGGATGAGATCTCAAATTGAATAGAAAGGCCCATTCCATGTTGTGTATGTTACATTGTTCTGAGCTCTACTTTCACGTCTCTTGAAGAATAGCTTTTTTACAAGTGCAAGAACAGATAAAAAAAATGAGTAGGTAGATCTAAATCTATGTCACTATAGGTTTGAGTAGGCCTAGATTCTAGGTCTAGCCATCACCGACAATCGTTCGCCACTTAGCAAGAGAGAGCTCTGGGGATTAAATTCTAGTAAGGGGTAGGCCTAGACATAACTAAGTAAGGTAGACTCTCTAACCTAGAATGAAAATATCGATCTGTATATATGAATTCAACCCTCTAAATTGATGTTACAGATAAAGTATAATACTGTACCACCAAAAATCTATAAAATCAAGACTTAGTGCAGTGTCTCTGCTCGTGCTGTCGTAGCTTCCATAATATTAATGTTTACGAATCAAGAACGGGCTGAGCTTGAAGTACTGCCTCTCCGCTGGGTAGTGTTTTGACTCATCTTTGATTGTGTTGTTCTTGGCGGACTGGTTTCGAGGATTTTTTGCTGAAAACATACTTTGTACCACAGTACTTCCGAAATTCTTCCTCAAACTCGATACGCTTTAAAAATTCGTCCCACTTCGAAGGGATGGGGATTTGCATCCGCCGTTTTTATTGAGAGAGAGAGGGAGAGGGAGAGGGAGAGGAAGAGGGAGAGAGAGAAGCTTGGCCAGCACAGGGCAGAGAGTCTAATACTAGTTTATGCCCTCTGGCATGCGTGGCATGACCCAAAAAGAAAAACAAGTCGTGAAAATGCGCATAGATTTTTTTCCACCACAGGTCGTGAAAATACCGGCTGCCATGAATATTTTGCTTGTCTCTTTTCATTTACAGTATGGTAGTAATGACTTCAGGAAAGCCAAGGTTATTTTAAGTAAGAGAGGTGGAGGCAAGTGCCAAGAAAAGTGCAAACCTTTAACACAAAAGAAGAAAACACAACCTTTGTTATCTTTTTCTATCTTTGCATTATCCCATAAGGATATTGATATCTCTGGCTGGGTATTCCTCTTACATAATATCGTCTGTAGTTAGCTGTAGAACTGGTCCGTTTTTTCATTTGCCTGATCATTTGTGGGGGCGCAGCATTGGGTGATATTTCATGTTGATTGTTCTTTACTTTGTTGTAAAGAATGCTCTTTTTATCCTGGATCCATGTCGCCCCCATGAGATCAGAGCTTTCTTTGCTTTCCTTGAGAGCATGAATATATACATATATATTTATATATATAGATATATTTGTGTGTGTGTGTGTGTGTGTGTAACGACGTGTTGGAATCAGGCGCTCGTCAAATTTGGGGCATATGGAGTTATTGGTATCATCTTACTTAAAGCCTGTCCTTTTGCCTTGCTTTTGATGAAAAAAATATCCATTTAACTTGAATACAATTCACGATATTGGCGATTGAAGGAGGTGGGGGACGCCTGGTTTCTGAGGTAAAATTAACAAGAAAATGGCCACCAAAGTTGAGTTATTTCCTAAGCTGGAGAGTCCGTGGCAACTGAAAACTTACATTCTATGCCTTTAATCAACGTTTTTCCAGTAAAATGCACTCAGAAATGTGTTCTTTATTGGGCATGAAAGGTGTTGAGTAAAAAACCAGAAATTCTATCAAAACGACCAAACCTGTGGTAAAAGGCCAGTCTCTTCACTTGTTTCTTCACTTGGATTATTTTGACGAGTGCCTGATTTCACCAAGCTGCCTCACAATATAATAATATTTAAAATGTTTTCTAGTTTTGGCACTTTTATTTGTACTTTAGGCCTACTACCTAATGAAGATGAGACAGAAATTGCTTGGTGTTGCAGATACAGTTAGATACAGTTTAAATGATGTTTTTATATCTCTACCATTCCATTTCCATGTTACAGTGGAACCGCGGATTCAACGAAATTGTCGAACTTGGTCTTCAATTTCGTTGATTCGGAGTGGGTTTTTTAATGGCAAATATGAGGTTTTTGTGTAGATAATTACAGGCACCAAGAGCTTGTAATGTGTAATGTATTCGACTTTCTCAATCCAAAGTAGTTTGGTATCAAATGAGAGGCATTTTAATTTCTTTGATACCAAAGATTTGCTGGAAAATTTCAGGAAAATACACTGAACTCTACCGAGCACCAACTGTGATAGGAGCCGATTTGTTCAAATACACTCTAGTGTCAGCTATCTATATTAACGTATTGTTTGCCTAACAAGTTACGTTGCTGGGTAGAGCCTAGCATACGGCAACGTTTGATTCCACCGTCCAGCGTGCAGTTCATTATATATTATATTATGTCAAGATTAGCTTATGATTGTAATATATTGATCAGTAGTCAGGGAAAAAAATAACTGTGTAATGTTTGTTTCTCTACTGACGTTCGACAACCGGACCGTTTGACCCCCTCCCCCACCCCCTAAACGACCCATCACATCCCCTTTCCATGCAAATTGTAAGATCACGCAGCAGCATATAAAATATATATATATATATATATATATATATATATATATTTTTTTTTTTTACCATCTAGCATAAGGCTATTGTCAGAAAAGCATCAATGTGTACATGTATTGCTCTTTCGAGTATAGTCTATATATAAATGTATCTCTAAATGTCTTGTTAGTAAATTCCCGTATGAGGTTGAAAGATGTTGATGTGATGTTACATTTTGTCAGCTTTACTTCTCTTTCATATTGAATATTAGTGAGAGTAATATACAGTCAAACCTGTGTAAGACGGCCACCCATTGTCAAGGAGGAAAGTGGCCGTATAAGACAGGTGGCCGTCTTAGGCAGGACTGATCAAGATGAAGAAAACAAACCATTCCCATCTGAGGTCCCAATCGAAAGTCGCCGCGTTGTTGTTGTTTTTGTTGTTGTTGTTGGTGGTGGTGGTGGTTTGTATTTTGTTTGTAATTTTTATTTTGTTGCTGATTTTGCGCAAGGGTGACAATAAAATTAAATGTATCAGACGAGGAAGACCGAGTGCCATGTTAAAACAAACACACGGGTCGCCACCACTCGGAGAACGAGCGAGGCTTCTGTCACAAGTTCATGTTGACGTCCATTGTTACTTTGTTACAGACTGGGTAAACAGTGACCACTCATCTCACTTACGATTTGTGTATGAGTTCTTGGCGGGGTTTATGGGTTATGAGGGATCACACGCTTACCTCACCAGCAGCTGAAATTTGGTAGCTATTGGTCAACAGTGGGAGGGGCCTATGCAACATGATCGGTTGGAGGGACTACCTGTAACAACAACGACAGGTGATTGAATTATGACGGCTCTCCCACAACGCCCGGGACCAATGCACAATTTATGACAAAACGTAATGAAGTCACTAAGGTGGCCTTCTAAGACAGGTGTTATTGCTTAGTGTGATAGGGGTTGTGTGTTAAAATATGGTGGCCGCGGCCGCGTTGGACAGGTGCCCGTTTTACACATTTAAATTATATAGAAAAAACGCAAGGGGGAAATGGAAAGTGGCCGTTTGTACCAGGTGACCGTCTTATAGAGGTGGCCGTCAGGGCAGGTTTGACTATATATATATATATATATATATATATAATTTTAATATATATATAATATATATATATATATATAAATATAATTAAAATTTTAATGTATACCTGCACGTGTTTTTACTGTCCTGTACAGCCTAAAAAAATTTTCCCTCGGGGATAATAAAGTATCATCTTATCTTATCTCTTTTCTGTTGTTTCTCACTCACACAAATGCAAATAGAACACAGGCATCTGTTGTGTAGCGGTTAACCGCTACACAACAGATGCCTGTGCGGTTAGGCATTGCGCTGTGGCACACAGATATTCTCCGTATGTTTGACCAAGGAGAAAAACAAGAAGCAGAGACACAATACTGCTATTCTATGCGTGAAAAAAAAGCAGGATAAACAGACAAAAATAACAGAGGGAAAGAAAAGAAGGAGGGTCTACCGGTGGTGCAGTCCAACCTCCCCCAGCTGGTGCAAGTTATATTATCATTTATTTGTTTTTTGCTTACTTGGAATGGATCGGTTATGTATGACTGTCCTTGAAAGGCCCTTGTTATTTTCTTGCTGCAGCAGGTAGGCGTGGTGTAACGGTTAGGCTCTTCATCATTCCATGTAAATGATGTGGATTCAAGTCCTGTGAGAGGAAGTCTTTTTATCAAGGGTCTCCTCGAAACTGCTGGGATACTGTATCCCTCTTAGCCAGGGCTGAAGCAGTGCCCCTCGAAATTAATCTGAATAATGTCAATAGAGGTGTAAAACATAAAATCATTTACACAACCAAATAATATATAGAGTGCTGGAGGGTGTCCCGTGGACCAGCACAATCAGCAAAGACCACAGTAATGGTTCACACAGGAGCTATTAAAAAAACCCATTATTTTATTCATTGTCAAGGGAAAATTCTTATACAAGCAATTGGTATATAATAAGTATTGTTTATTCATTATAACGCATAACATCACATTAATACATTTATTTGTATTTTCTACAAAGGTATAAAATATCTGAGGGGAATGTTTTGATTTGCATAAAAATCACAGCCAAACTACAAAGAACAATTGCGGAAGTCGCAGGCAGAATTCACATCTAGATTTAGTAAGGTATTACGGCTTCGCAACTGCGTAAGGTTATATGAATGCCAAGGGGAGGATGTCAACGGAGAAGTCCAACGGGGAATCAGGCTTACTCTGCTCACCTCTCTCTAGCCTCAACAGCACAAAGTCTGCTTCGATTATCAAGGTAGCCTGGAAATGGCAGTTCACAAGAGAGTGACAAACATACAAAAGAAGTAGATGAAAAATGACGATAGTAAGGATGAGGAAAGAAAAAGCAGCAGTTCCCCCTATGTTGTTCCAGCACAGTATGAGCATGACATTGATAATCAGCCCATTAACAATTCTACTGTGTATAAGAACATGTTAATATCCCCCTTTGGGAACGGCCTAAAGACAACTTCAGTCACTAGCGCTGTCCTGGAGGGGGGGAATCAGGTTTTGAACCTGCGAGCCTACTGAATGAGAAGTGAACACCATACCTCTAGACCACAAGAGCCCCCAATCACATCTTTGCTCAGAGTAACAAGTCAGCTGGCTTCATTTTTTTCCTTTTTCATAAGAGTTTTACGGCACTTGCAATACATTAAGGTCATATAAGTGCTGAAGAATAGAGGTGTTACAAGGGAATAACAAATACAAAATAGAAGGAAGAAAGATAAGTTAGTTTTTGTTTTAGTTTCAGTAAAGGTTTTACAGTGCTCGCAACTGCATAAGGTCATATGAGCGCCAAGGGGTGGATGTCAACAGAGAAGTCCTTATAGGGAATTGGACTTACTCTGCTCACCTCTCTAGCTTCAACAGCACAAAGTCTGCTTCGACTATCGAGGCACCCCAGAAATAGCAGGTCACAAGAGTGTGACAAACATACAAAAGAAGTAGAGGAAAAATGACAATAGTAAGGATGAGGAAAGAAAAGGCAGCAGTTCCCTGTTGTAGATCAGGCACAGTTATGAGCATGACATTGATGAATCGGCCCATTTACAATTCTACCGTGCATGAACGAGAAATGTCCCTCCTTTGGGAATGGCCTAAAGACACTTCAGTCAGTGGCACCGCCCCGGGGGGTTGAAGAAAGATAAGGATGATAGATTAAATGTTTAATAGGAAAGAAAGAGCAAACCACACCAGAGCACCCACCAACCACCCACTCTACATCCAGCTTCCATGGCCTACAACATGTGATTTGATGGCTTCAAGGCAATGGAAGGTCAAGAGCAAGATGGACTGACAGAGTCAAAGGGACCCTCAAAAAGAACAACAAGACCATCCAAAACACAACACACCTGGCCCACGTCCAACAATTGCATCTCCTTGAACCATGTAAGTTGTAGTATAAGTAAGATTTTAAGAAAAAAATAAATAAGTAAAAGTACACAAATTAGAAGGTATTTCCAACACAGACTGAATTTCATACATGATGTATTCTTGGTGTCCGAACCTAACCACCATATATCTGCCAAATTAGGCCAGACATCTTTTCGTCTCAAATACAATTTTATTACGACCACTATCCAATGCGCATTAGAAAATCCAGACAAAACTGAAAGCAAGGTGATCTTATCACACATGACACGATACATATTAGAAGAGAGAAATTACATATGTTCTCTTCTTCTCATAATCAGCCTTCATGCACGTAGTCATAGAGCAGGACACAGATGATGCGGATGAACATGCAGCATGTTTTATATACCGCTACAAAAAAATATATGCAGAATCCTTGAATCATTCTTAGTTCCATGTTGAGAGAGAGAGAGAGAAAGAGAGAGAGAGAGAGACAGAGAGAGAGAGAGAGAGAGAGAGAGAAAGAGGGAGGGAGGGGGAGAGAGAGAGTCTGAGGCATACTTTTATAGTATAATGTGCATCAGCAACATGTACACGTCAGACCTAGCTATACGATCACATCAGATATGCTGTCTATGGTGAAATGAAGTTTATTTATTTGAACTTGATTTTAACAGGACATAATAAAGATTAGTAAAAGTAATGCAACCCTTGCAGCACAATTTAGTCTTTTTAATAAGCACCAAAGATTTTGTTTTAGTAAGAGTTTTAAGGCACTTGCAACACAATAAGGTTATAAAAATGCTTAAGATTAGAGGTCTTACAACACAGAGTAACAAATAAAAAAAGGAAGATGGAGAGATGAGGGCAATCAATGTTTGATAGGAAAGAAGGAGCAAACTACACAAGAGCATCCGCCAACCAACCTGTACCAAAGATTAGTAGAGGTGTCACTAGATCAAGAGAATAATATACACAGAAAAAAAAAGGTGGAAAGTTAAGGTAAAAAAAGGTGGAAAGTTTTTTTTTTATTTTTATAGTAGAGGGTTTTACGGCGCTCGCAACTGCATAAGATCAAATGAGCGCCAAAGGGTGGGTGTCAACAGAGAAGTCCTTACAGTAAGTTACAGGGAAACAGACTTATTCTGCTCACCTCTCTAGCTTCAACAGCACAAGGTCTGCTTCCACTATCAAGGCACCCCAAAAATAGCAGGTCACAAGAGAGTGACAAACATACAAAAGAAGTAGAGAAAAAATGACAATAGTAAGGATTAGGAAAGAAAAAGCAGCAGTTCCCTGTTGTAGATCAGGCACAGTTATGAGCGTGACATGAATCAGCCCATTTACAATTCTACGGGAAAGGCCTATGGTGGACACTACAGTCAGTGGCACTACCCCGGGGGGCGTGGAAAGTCAAGGTTGATGGATGTTTGATAGGAAAAAAGAAGCAAACCACATCAGACCAGCTGTCAACCACCCACAAAAAAGATATGAACACAAGCAATGTAGGCCTATAACTAGTAGTAAGCATATATAACAATGTATAAATCAAATAAATGTTGCATGATAACAACAAATTGCTACATGTACACATTTCATGTAAATATGAAAAAACCTATAGACAAGCATGCACATGTACACACAAGCATCATGTACGTACATGTGCAAGCACATCATAACACAATAAGAACATTAGCTGCTCTAAAATTGCTTGACAGGCACATAAAGCCCAAGCTGCAGATTTAAAAAAAACGCAATCAAAACATCAATTCAATTACAATCTAAAATTTGATGCTGGTGTGACCTAAAGTTCAAGATCTCAGGAGACTTGCCAATATGTACTCATGTATTTAATGTTATAAATACACACAATGTTGGTTGTAGTCAGCATGTGTACAATTATAGCTTGTTCACTTTCGTCTGACTACCGCACTAAAAAATTCTAGCTCATTTATTAATTTACTACACAGGATCACTAAATTAAATGACCTACTGTAACCTTGTCTACAAAATGCTTATTTAGAAACAGCGGTACTACCCTGCGCACACATTTCATTGTAAGCTTATAGATTTCATTCCCCAGCTGTCTAGACGTCTCATCGTGCTCCATACGAGTTTAAAAAATTACACACCCCGTCTCTTGAATCATGTTTTTAAGGCGGCGAACATTAAAGTGTGGTGTTGAGGAAAATTAAAAAAAGTCAACTTTTTAATGTTTTGATGTGTGCTGTAAATCCCCTATTATTTTTTTTACCTGCTTTAGGCCTACATCAAAGAAAATGTGTTGGAACCTCAGTTTGCAATGACCTTTATGAAGGGTATTTAGATTCTGTTGGTCATCTAACTTTTAGACCCTTATGCAAAGATCTGAGATGGTTAAACAGAGCGATTTCATTTTATCTTGTTTTAACCGCAATCAGACGAAAGTGAACAAAATATGGTCATACACACATATGCGAAACAACATGGTGAAATCAGGCGCTCGTCAAAACAATGACATGGAGGACACCACCATTTTTCCCCTCATTTAGCAATTTTCATCGAATTTCTGTTGTTTTGATCAACACCTTTTAGTTTTAAGCCCATTTAAAAATACATTTCTGGGTGCATTTTACTGGAAAAACGGACATTGAAGGCACAAAAAATGTAAATTTTCCGTTACCAAAGACTCTCATTACTTTCAAGCTTTGGAAGTCATCCAAAAGTGGAGGTCACTTTCTTGCTAATTTTACCTCTGTTACCGGGAAACCCCCACCTCCCTGTATTGCAAATATCTCCACTTCTATTAAAGATGGTATAAAAAATAAATAAACCAAAAGCAAGAAAACTGAAAAAGCTGTAACATTATACAAATAACTTGATTTGCTGAAAAATTGACCCCAAAACTGAGCGTTGTGGCACACATAAACAATACATGATATAAAGCTCATATTTATATTCATTATGTATTATGTGTGCGTGTGTGTGCATGTGCATATATATTATTATAGACAGCGGAAGACTTTGTCAGTATGTTAAGGTTTTAGCACCTATAAATGGCTGCTTGCACTGTATGATTCCCAGGAAGTTGAGGTTGTTTCAAAATGCTCTCAGGTCTGCTGAGTAATAGTATAGATAGTGAAGTGCAAAGAGCTTGCTGTTGAACAGGTGTATGCTCTATGCAAATGTTATCTATTATTATTATTATGTAAGAATGTGTGTGTTTGTGTATATATGTGTCCGCACAATGGTTCACAATGCTGTTATTGTAGCTGCTGTTGCTACAGCAATTTTCATAGCCTTTTTTCTATATATTCATGTCAGAGTTACGTTTTTTTAGATTTGAGTTTGCTGGTTCTTTATAGATAAGATAAGACAAATCTTAATTGTCCAGATCCTGGCGCACACACACACACACACATACACACAAACACACGAGGTGGAATGTTAGCGATTGCATTTAAAGATTATATTTCAAAAAGAGATTTTTATATAAAGAATTAGGTTATGAGCTATATGACATCATATTTCTTTAAAAAATAACAATCAAAGTATAGATATTCCTACAGAGTTTGTTGAACCAGGCATATGAAAGATAAAAAAGATATCTGAAAAGTCGTGAGTAGATACAAGTACAGTAAAACATAGCTATACCGGGACTTTTGGTCTTAGAACAAAAATTCCCTTCTATATAAATAAAATAAAATTCGTCTTCCTTTTCTTGTCAACTTTGTTAATTATCTCGGCCTTTAATTCGAGTGAGAAGCATTTCCTTTCGTCTTTGTTGGAAGCCGTCTTTACCTGGTCTTTTTGCTTGAGCTGTCTATCGTACTGGTAGGCCTACTACTGTAACACTGGTGAAGTGGATGTGTGCCTACTACTGTAACACTGGTGAAGTGGATGTGTGCCTACTACTGTAAAACTGGTGAAGTGGATGTGTGCCTACTACTGTAAAACTGGTGAAGTGGATGTGTGCCTACTACTGTAACACTGGTGAAGTGGATGTGTGCCTACTACTGTAACACTGGTGAAGTGGATGTGTGCCTACTACTGTAAAACTGGTGAAGTGGATGTGTGCGTATGCCTGAGCATCAATGATCGTAATTCAAAGCTCTCATCTTTTTTTACTTTTTGGTCTAGCCTAGGCCTATCGTAGCCTCAGACTTTTTTGTCTAAAGTGTACTTAAGTAGTCTGACGAGGCACTTTGGACAAAATAGTTCCTAGGCAACGCCATGGCACATCACTTTTGGAGTGGTTCACATAACACGTCTCTCCGTACTATCTCTCTCTGCCACCTGCCCCACCTCACTCATCACTGGACTGGCCACTCACAACTTCGCACTGCTAACTGCCTGTTTGGAGCTCGTCTACACCCCCCCCCCCCCAAAAAAAAAATCTCCCCCCCCCCAGCTAGAGCTTACTCAATCTCTCCCGCTGTATCCAGGTTTGGGACTTTCCTTGCCCAGTTATACCCGTTTAGTTTTAGTTAGTTTTAGTAAGGTTTTACTGTACTCGCAACAGCATAAGGTCATATGAGCGCCAAGGGGTGGATGTCCACAGAGGAGTCCAAACGGGGAATCAGGCTTACTCTGCTCACCTCTCTAGCCTCAACAGCACAAAATCTGCTTCGACTACCAAGGCATCCCGGAAATAGCAGATCACAAGAGAGTGATAAACATACAAAAGAAGTAGAGGGAAAATGATGATAGTAAGTGAGGAACGAAAAAGCAGCAGTTCCCCCTATGTTGTTCCAGCACAATATGAGCATGACATTGATAAATCAGCCCATTTACAATTCTACTGTGCATAAGAACATGTTAATATCGCCCCTTTGGGAACGGCCTAAAGACAACTTCAGTCAGTAGCACTGCCCTGGTGGGCAGGGGGGGATTGAGTTTACAAAGACAAAAAAAAAGGAGGGGATTCCGGTAAAGTCAGAAGCCGGTGCCGCTATAGTCATGTTACAAACAAAGTACAGAGCTTTTTAAGTAGCCTACCGAGATGCAGAAACCAGCTGCTATGGCACACTTGGTTAAAGACTGAATGCCTTCATTGACAAAATTACAATTATTAACAGCACAGGCTGCTTCGGCCCTCACTGTCAAGGCCAACCAAGGCTGAGTGGAATACAACATCCTAGCAGAAAAACAGAACAGAAATTCTTGATAAAAATTATATTTACTATATTGAAATAGTCGTCTTTTCCCCCCAGTGTCCTCCCTTCCTCCCCTCCCCCCCTCCTCTCAAACCATATTAACCCCTTTGTGACCTATGTTTATTTTTTTCAACTTTTACGGCACCCAATTTTTGTTAGCCAGTCGGTCATCTTGGGGGTTGTGTTTTGTTAATAACATTTAAACTATTTAATAAAATACTGGAGTATCAGAATTTTTCTAAGGAAAATCGGACAGTCTATCTTGCGAAGCGAAAAACAAGAACTTTAGAGAATATCTTTAGGTATCTTTCAGGAAAAACAGAGAGAATCAAGCAAAATATAGATGAAAACATGCAAAAGTGAACAAACAAAAGAACATTTCAGGCAAATTTCTACACACATATTCATGTCTTTTAAGAAGCATATGTACATGTACAGTCCGTGTCGGCTTTAAGCACGCCGGCCTTAAGCATGTTTCGGACTCAAGCACGCTAAACGGCTCTTACAGAATTTTTGCTATATAAATTACACGCCTATAAGCACGGTAACTTCGGCTTCAAGCACGCTTCATATACAAGACAGTCAATATTTTCATGATGACACATCGAAGTTCAAACACAGTTTACAACGCAGCAGTGGAGTGTGTCAAGAGAAACACAAAGAACGCAAACGATGGACACACACACTCACACGGGCGGAGAGGAAGGCACAGAGATGCACACAGCCGTGCGCGCGGACATAGGATCTAGCCTAGGCCTAGGGCAAAGCTACACACGATCAAAAATATTTTAAAAAGAGGGTCGGGGAGACGAGAAAGGGTGGCTGGCTGCGATTTCACCTTTGACCCTCGCTATCCATTAATCCTGATTGTGTATCATGCGCAAAGTGGGATGGCGCCGGTGGTATGGGTGGCACAGCAGGCAGTGGTACGCACAGGCAGTGTGTTACAGTAGGCCTAGTGTGCTGTATCGTAACTGGCTGTCTAAATTAAGTTTTCATTTCCCATTCGACCACAAAACAAAAACAAACAAGCGAACAAAAACTACCATGGCGGGTGTCTAAATAATAGTGCACACTTTTGCGGGACCGCTATAGGTCTACTTACAAACAAAGGGAAATAGCACGGGGAATTTTCTACATGAAAATCTCTGGATTATGTCTACTTCACACTTAAGCACGCTTCGGCTTTAAGCACGCTTAAGCTTTCTCCCGATGACCGTGCTTAAAGCCGGCATGGACTGTATATAAACATGTCTTTTTAATCCAAGAAATTAGAAATACTCCAAGGTGTGGTGTCCCAAAGAGGTCACAAAAAGATCCTTAGGCAGTCCTGCAAACACTGACTGAGAATGAAACCAAATAAACTCTACAAAAATCCCAGACAAAAATTAAGATATATTTCATTTGTACAATTTCAAACTTGAAAAAAGTTCTCTATCAACAATTAAGGTTGGTACCTCTAACATAACCTTCCAAAAAGACAGGATGCAGATAAAAATAATGAAACCTCAACAAAGTAAGTACACTGCAGCTAACTTGCACTCACCCGCAATTAAAGAGCAGAAAAAAGACATCCATCACAGATTGAAAATATCACATCACAAGGTAAATTATCAATATATTCTCAGAGCTTAGGAAAAAGAAAAATCAATAAAAACAAATAAAAGGTAATAATCTTTGAGAAAAATTTAATTGTAAAAGTCCAAAATTTTGACCATCTAGTCTTGGGCCAACATAAAAAAAGAGTTGATACAGTAGTCTCCACCTAAGATCCCCCTGTTTAATAAAACAGAATTTTTACTATACAAAAGTCACCCCTAAGATCCCGGTCTGGTTCACTCTGAAGGTCTACATTCAGCTAAGATCCCACATTTCTGATAATAATTTATGGAACAAAAACATGGGCGGGCACAGCTGATCAACCAACAGTGAAAAGTTGAGATCAATGAACAGCCCGTCGGTCAAATATCAGCAACTCTCGTGAATGTGATCACATAAGCATTGTAAAACTCGATGAAACGGTACAATGTTTGCCCCAAACGGAATCACACTGAGGTATGAACTGACCGACGTGTTCGTTTTCCCCCAATATCACACTCGCATCTGAGCTCTACACCTAAACTTTTATCACTTGCTGGGTGGGTAGAGCCTACAAGTTCACCCCAGGCAGGATCACATCGAATTGTGAACTCTTCCCTGACCATTGCAGCAATTTTCGCTATTCAAAAATTTGCGAGACAGACTGAATTTTAATTGGTGTGGTTACAATGATGTAAAGTTACCTGGCGGTCCGATGCGTCGGGTCTGTCAGGGGGCCCCCGTCCAAGATAGGTGTTGCCTCATCGTGGTCCTGAGTTCGACTGACTACCTCCGTGAGCCTCTCAGACGATCTCTCTATTTTTTGCGCCCGGCTCTTGACGTCATCCAAGGGCGTGCCACTCCCCTAATTATCTAGTTCCCACAGTAAAGATAAGAGTCATGTCCCTTGACATCACACAATGAAACGACAACGGCGGAGGAACTCGGTCAGAGTTGGAAAGCTGTAAATTTTCGTACAGGTAAAGGGGAGGAGCAAGTGGATAAGCGTAGATCTTGAGACTCACGATAGGATAATAAGTGTAAAAGGCATGCTCATGCCAGTGTTTGGCCATCAAGGCTGACCCCTCTTTGTTCGCCAATATATGTCATAAACCCACCTAGGGGCCACGTCAGTTCATTCCAGAGAGGAAGGAGACCATTTTGCCTGTTGTGAGCCTTAACATGGATCATTGTAGATTCTCTTCTCGGTTCGTCGACTAAGATCCTGTTGACCTAAGATCCCACATTTTCCTTGCTCACGAGCACTAGGATCTTACGCGGAGACTACTGCATAGTGCTGGACTTGCGTGTGAAGACTCTTGGTAAAATCCCAGAATGAGATTTTGTATACACTCTGGTTATTTGAATTGCAATGTTTTCCCAATCATTCGGCTTGATGTAAAATGGGAGCCTTACTGTGTCTATTGGAGCCTTTAACCCACACTATAACAAATAGTATCATCACTCTCTTGTTCTTCCTACCTCTCTAAAAAGTAAAGCCCCTCTCCAAAGACATTTGTACTGCCCATTTTTTGGCATTTGCGTCCAAGTTTTGCCTATTTCTTAGCATCTGCCTCCACCTCTCTCTATAAAGTAGTCCTTTTCTAAAGTCAATACTACCATACTGTAAGTGAAAAAGAAAAGTAAACATTCATTTAACAAACTTCAAGTTGTAATATTTCTATTTAGCAGTAGCCGGATGGTTAATCAGCATCATTTCCTTGTACAGCGGAGCATCAATCTCGCTGGTCAGTTTGACAATATCAACTTTGAACACCTCCAGGAGTTGATGATGGACAATCACACAAGTCTTGAGGTCAGCCAGCAAAGTGATCACCTGGGAGTAGACACTGTACGGCTTTGGGTGACGACGATGAAGAGACAGCAACAGACAGCAGAGAAACCGCCAATACAGAGCTTCCACCTTCCGTCGTTCCTTCAGTCCATCTCGATCTGCGAAAGGCACAGAAAGGTTTGTGTTTTTTCAGTAAAGAGAAGCACATTTTGACATGATACTGATCTCGTTTGAGTAAACAGAAGCATACCGACACGATAATGATTGAAAAATATGTTAACACGATAACAATCTTTTGAGTAAAGAGAAGCACATAGATGATTGACATGATATTTGCCATTTAAGCAAAAACTCAATGTTATAGTGCAATGTAACAAAACAAAAAGAAGCTATTATTATGATACAGAGGTGAAAGTTACTGGAACAGAAATAAGAAACTATGAAAACCCTCTAACAAAGGTGTTGGTAGTTGCCATGAAAAAGTTGGTGCATCATATTCAATGAGCATATAATTTATTACCTAAATTTTGGCTCTTGAGTCTATTTACGTTTTACCTACACATACACCCTATACGCAATGATATGCGGTATATGACATACAGGTGAATGTTACTGAACAAAAAAAAAGGAAAATTACAGGTGAAACTTACTAAAACAGAAAAAAAAGTTAAATTACACAGATATAAAAGTTACTTTTAAAGGAAAAATAAAAGAAACTATCGGCACCGAAGTGAAAGTTACTGGAAACAAATTATTTTTAAAAAGGAGAAAAGAAATTAAATGACACAGAGCACCCACCAGGTGATGTTATGCAAATAGCCTTCAATAAGATAACTTCCTCAAGAGTGAGGTCCATAGCTTGAAGGCGTTTGGTTAAGGCCGAGTAGAAAGCTACGTTGGCGTCATATTCTGGAATGATGCCTAAGCATTCGTCAACATTGGAAGCCAAGTTCATCTCGTTGATTATGATGTGATTCCGAAGGTCAATACCACGGAAACTCCCCAGGAAAAAGCAGTCAACCATGGATGCTAAAGACAGAGAGAATGTAAAAAAACAACATTTAAATGAAGTAAAAAAATTTTCGGCTCTTCTATACAATTTATATCATTTAGGTGGTAGGCTGCTTTGATCAAAAATATAAATCTACCACGAAACATAAATTTGTCCTGACACTCTGCGCTAGCAAAATGGCATAAGAGTAGTGCCTAAATGCAACTAGCCTAGCCTATTTTGTTTGGTGGTACTATTTCTATCTTTTGGTAAAATCAAAACAAAAAAGCGCTGGCAGTCACAAAAGAAACATGCATGGTAAGTTTTACCATTATAAGATGATAAATAGTCAAGTTAAACAGTTTTTTTCCATTTATCTCAAAAGTAGTAAATATGAGTAGTGCCAATTTGTTAGCGCAGTGACAGTATGCATCTTTACCGTAACACTAAGAAATTAAGTGACGAATAGAGGTCATGATTTAGTGCAGACTCGAACAGCTATCAGCTGCTCTTTTAACCTCTCCAGCTCACCTCATGTCATTCCAAAATGGCAGGCGGGAAAAGTAGAAAATAAGCCAGAAGCAGAGATAGTATAGTAACGATGCTAATTTAGTAAGAATGATAAAAATATTGCTAAAATAATTAACAATAAATATGGTAATTTTTCTATATTTTAAGGATAATGACCCAACATAAAAAAATAATTGAAATGTAGCATTTTTCAAACTTTGACACCATTGTTGCAAATGAAATGATATTTTCCAGGACGAATGGAAGACTTTAACACCAACTACATTTTATACACAAGCCTTATACAAATATATATATACAGGAGCAGTACTAGTGAGAGCCAAAGGCGCCTTGGCCCCTCTTCTGTCCTCTCTTATCTGTCCTCAATAACTTAATTTTTACTGTTGCACGTTTTCCAGTGTCATGAAAACCATGACAATACGTCCCCAATACACCTACCACAGTGCAGTCAGGAGTATCTAGCCCCTGCTAGTTCACCAGCGCAAAGTCTCAGAGCTGTGAGGCTCGTCTGTGACCTAGCAACGATAGATTAAGGTAGGCCGAGCACCAGGGAGATCCTGGCTACCATTTAGGGTACATTAGGTTACTAGAGACTGCTACACTGAAGACTGACAACAAACATTAAACCCAAGGGAATCCCCGGTTTTTCTATTTTTAGATGGGGCAAACAAACAGTTTGCTCCTCGCCTGCCAGATGTTTCTCTCAGCATCCCTTTTATTCCAGGCCAACCTGACCTCCACGACGAGGTTACAATGACGGAGGGTGCTTGGACCAGCCAACAGACCCGGGTGTCGTGTTTTTGAAGGTACATAGCCTCAGTTCTTATAACAACAGGATGGAAATTCAGTGAAACATATATAAATGATCACCCACAGATAAAGATGCATTTTATGATAGTATGATTTTTTAAAATCTTGGAGAGGAAAAGGATAGCCTAGTGAAAAATGGGGAAAAGTTAGCCTCTAGCATTGATTGGTTATCACAAACATATAGCTCACAGATAGCCAAGACAGGCTAAATACCCTATGTAATCAGTTCACGAAAAATTGATAAGTTTTGAACAAACAAAAATCTACGAGCATACATTACAAATACATGAGGAATGCATTACTTACTCTAAATGCCTAAAATTCAATGCCGTCATTCTTTTCGTTTCTGACTGAAAAGTACATGAATGTTCTTTTTTACACTAGACTCTAACATAACGAGGCATTACACTTGCACATCCAAGTGCACTTCTGCACCTATCTCGGCTTTGGCCAACTAACTTAAAGATATATGTGTGCATGTTTTAGTTCTGTCATTTTATTGGTATCGGCTCACGCAGGTACAAATGCAACAGGAAATCAAAAATCAAAACCAATCTAATAGTACCTTGATTGGGAGTGTACCTAGCAAATGGGTGACTTGGCGCCTCCCCTTTCCAGCACCACCCCATGCCACTGAATATATAAATAAATCACAATAGCCAAACAATGCAAGTTCAGAAAACACATGATCAGTGGTTGCCACCGTTCCTTGCCATTCACAGCCCAGGCTAACTTTTTAATAAAAGTTCAAGATCACTCATCAAAAGGTAAACACTACTACAAACATCAATTTCTTGTATAAAGGTTATGCTCTCCACTTCAAACACAAAATTCTGTTCCTTTTAAAAGGAGATTTTACGGAAAAAATGCCTTTCTCTTACAGCTGGGATGCAACCCACAATCTGGTTTAGCCTTAACAGCCCACTTAAAAACGCAATCCTAGATGAGGTGTGCCGTTAGCTCAGTGCTGTACGAAGATGCAGTTGACAGCTCTAACGTCCATTAAGGAATTGTAAAGGTTGGCTTGCTTGGGTATTTCTCAGGACTTCACTCACATGGCTTGTTCCCATCAAAAACAGGCATTTGATTCGGAGGTCCCTCCGCTTAAATAATCTCACAATGTTGAAAAGGGGGTGTCAAAAGCCATACCACATCAACAACTCCCATACGACCATCACTTAAATTGGTACACTACAGTGGAGTCCACTTATAATGAGTCCGGAAAAAACGAGAAGTCTGTTATAAAGACACTATTCTAAAACCCTGTTTTCTGCTCTTCTTTGTCTTTGTAAATAAAATACTGCTATAGCGCTATCAGACAACACGGCGCACCGGCAGTGGAATTTTAGTTGCCGCGGGGGGTTCCCCGCCGGGCGCCTTATCACGTCGGGGTCACGGGGGTCAGCTCCCTGTCGCCGCTCTGTCTGGGCCGACTTAATTTTTGGTACTTTTCAACGTACAATTTAAGGTGCATCCTTGTATTTATGGTAATTCTCATTTAGTGCACCCAAAGCACGCATTTCTGCTCTTGAGACTCAAAAAAGAACGGACGTTGTAACTTGTCTGTTTATTTCGTTAGACGCGCTGGAGTCGGCAATGCTAAATTGTAATTTTTTTGGGACTAGCGTGAATGAAAAAAAATCAATATAAAAAAAATGCATCGTCAAAATCTGTCGAACTTTTGGAATATGAACGACATAACATTAGTGCAGATACTCAGAAAAGATGGTATCTGCGCTTATAATAGAAGGCTGTAATTTTGCAATTTTATCCATCGGGCACACAATTCGCTACGAAGTAATTCCTCCAAATACAACTTTATGTGTCTAATATAATCATGAATATTCGCATATTTTCTCGAAAGTTTATAAAAGTTATCATGAAGTTTCTCAATGAAAAGTACAAATCGATTTTAGTGCTAGAATATATCTTCAACGTAGATCTAATACACGAACAGTATCTGTTACACTCCAGAAAGTGCTTACTTTTCTTAAAACGCTAAGTCTAGGTTTTGTAAGTTGACTGAATAATAGGGATGACTTCTCGTAATTGGGTTATAAGAATAATTTCTAGCTTTCCAGGGACACTGAATCAGCACCAGACTTTTCCAGCTTTTTTAACGTTTCTATGACCATTTGCAATAACTGACAATGTGACTGATTTCTTTACATGCATAATTGTGTCCGCGCATATTTCCTACACAAAAACTAAGAATGAATGTTTTAGCTGTCGTTATTTTTATTCCATACAAGAAGTTTATCTCTACCCATGTATTTACACGATTTTGTGGTTTTTTAAATCGCTTATATTATATCTTTTTAGTTGTATGCAGGCTGCCACAGACACAGCATGATTCATGAACAAACGCAGAGTAACTTTCTCTTGTTTAATAGTAAAATAAGAGCTAACGCTGATCGTCTTTAGTTAAAATATGCAGATGTGCATCTTTCTTCTCTTATAACTTGACTTTTACTACTACCGCAGATTTAAGATTTCTCATGGTAAAAGACATGATATTCGTAGTCAGTTTAACACAGAATTTGGAGAGATCTGTCGTGCCTTTTTAAAAATAACAATCATTTATTCATAACTTTGTAACTAAAATAGGACAAATTGGGTACTCTACAAACACTTGTCTAGAACAAAAACTAAGGCACAGAAACTAACCATTCTAACTCAGAATAAATCTCAAGACATTGAGCTTTTAGTACATTCGCGTAATGGTTTGCTGTGTGGGATGGGGAAGAAGTTATATCGTTTTAAACATAGTCAAAAATGCGAACTTCCCGACCGACACCGGCAAAGTCGCCTCAGGGCTCATTAACCCCGTGACCCCGAGCCGGGGAGCTCCGGCGGGCTGCTGAGTCACGCGAACTAAAAGTAACAGAATCGGGCGAAAAGTGACGCCGTGACAAACACGCGAGTCGGTTATAGCGGAATATTGCTGCTGCTGTGCACAGTGCATAGGCCAATTATACATAATGTAAAACCTTGCCAGTTGAGAAACTTGTTGGTGAACTAGCCAAACAAAGAATGGCAGAGCCCATGTGTGTCAACAATGAAGGCCGGAACAACTGAGTAGGGAGGGTGTGGCATGCGCAGACAAGCAGAACGCATCGCGTAATAGGCCAGCGTGTAAGCCTAGTTTAGATTATCAAGGCCTACCATGCCTCTCACTTCTCCGATGCGGGGATGGAGAGGTCACAGCAAGGTGATAGATGGAGTGAATGTGTGACGTGCGCAAGCTGACGGAATGCACCACAGGGTGTGGTGGTGTGGGAGAAAACACAGCAGATGAGTTAGCCCAGAGCCCTTTTTTTCTGATCACCAATGCCCAGCTGTCAGTCAACATCGCTAGATCTAGTGCTTGAAAAAGAAACCTGATTCAATTATTGCTCAAGTAGGACCTAGAGGTCATGTTGAAACAAAATCAGCATCAGCGGAGATAGCAAAAGGAAATAAACAGAACACCAAACTCATAGATTAGGCCTACTTTACAGTTTACCCTTGAATTTATTACTGGATCCCTTATAGCGAGAATCCTGCTATAGCGGACATTTTGCTCCGGTCCCCTCCCTCTCGTTATAACAGGATTCCACTATATCTGTCTACCATCTCCAACTCACATCGACAAAGAACAATTTTATCATCTTTGCACAGGTCCCGAAACCCTGGCACAGACTTGACAAAGCGGACGACCTTAAAAAGGACATCGTTGGTGACCTTCACAGTGACCTCCGCCCACTCCTTGCGACCGTCAATGTCCACACCTGTATTCTCCAGGATCTCGTAGTACTCTTCTCTGTTCTGTAGTAAAGTTTTCCTGCCAAAGACACGCTCCTTGAGACGACAAAGTTTCTGTGGAATCCCCGGACAAAAAGACTTTAGCTGTAGGTCAAGTACATTAAAGGACTTATTCCATTTTGCTGTATTTCATTTGTCTGTTTGACAGATTTCATAATTCACTGAGTGTCATCAGTAATCTCATTTAAAGTTTGGAAAATTCACAACTTTTTTCCAAAATATTTTATTATGATGATGATGACAAAGTCTATGCTATGAGGCACCCATGACACAACTTCTACCCCCCACTCCCTCAGCTCCCCCCCCCCCCCCCCCCCCCCCGCCAAAAATAGTTGAAAGTCATGGAATAAGACTTGATATTTCATAACCAGCTGTCTGGAAAAATTCTTCATCTTTTCTAACCAAAAAGGGAAGAATGCCCAGTTACTTTTGTCCAAATAATTATGTACGACTAGTTTTGCAAACAAGTTACTACTGCCAGAAAGCCATGGGGTATATGGAGAACTGTCCTTCTGTTGCAAAAAGAAGGAACATTACAGAGGCAGAAAGTTCTGTAACAAAAAATGGACTAAAGAGCCAACAGTCAACTATCTCCAAGGTGGTGGAGGAAGAAGAGGAAATGGAGAGGTTGATGAGGAGGTGGAGGAGCAGGAAGAGGAGGAAAGAAGAAGAATTTCAGAAGGACAACTAGTGGAAGTCCGTTTTCACCACTATTATTGGAAGACTCCCTTTGTTTCCTTCTGTACCCATTCTCTATCATGTCTTTTAATTAGCAAACACATCTCGGGCTGTCCTTCAGCTCATGTAAACTTTGTGGTGCTATGGAAAGGCTTGTTGCCTTGCAGACAGAAGGCATGAGTTCAATTCCAATGAGAGACAAGTTTATATTTTTTGAGTATCTCCATCTTTTTGCTGGGATCTGCAAAGCCTAAGCAGGATCTTACAACAACAGCATGGTTCAGCCTTTTAGCTAAGATCAAAGTGTAATATCTGTTCGTGACTTTTCAGCCTTGTGCTGCGTACAAAGCGGGAGATAAACTACCGAAGCGGATGAGGCTTTAATGAGCCTTAATCATATCATTAAAAAACCCCGCAGCATGGCTGAAACAGCAAGGTTCCAACAAGATCTAAATTGTATCAACATTGATGTAAAACATCAATTATTAATCATTTACAACCAATCACAATGGCACTCACCAAATAGATCTCTGACTTTTCTGCTATCTCCTCCCGGCTCACAGAGTTCATGTCCTTGCCAATGTGCTTCTCATGGGCCTCCATAAGCATAGAGGCCACATCATCAAGATGACCTTCGGAAAACTCACACCATGGCAACGGTTTGTTGTAATCAGCCTCGCAAAATCTCTGCTCTGATCTCGCTGGCTTCGATTGCGGAGGTGACCGGGATGAGGAGGGTGACCCAGAAAGTCGATGATGGTTGGGATGGGGCGAGAACCCAGTGCTGTGTGTGGTGGACAATGGCGTTGCAGACGGTAAAGGGGTGGGATATGAAATACCACTGGGGGCAAATGTTTGGTTGGATTGATATTGAGAATCTGGTAAAGGGGGTGTTTGCTGACTCATTGTATGGTACTGAGAATTAGATTGCATGTGTGCTTGGTGACCGTTTGTGTGGCACGGAGAATTAGATTGCATGGGTATGTTCTGACTGATTGTATGAGATTGTGAATCATGTTGCATGGATGCTTGTTTTGCAACATCACTCTGCTGGTCGGTGCTACTACCACTAACTGCCTTTTTCTGAGGGCCAGAGATGCAAAGCTTGTTAAAAATTGGGCCCAGGAGTGTCATCTCATAGGAATAAAACTGGCATTTTGACAGATCTTCTGCAAGACTAATCACCTCATCATAACTGTTGTCAATCTGGCGGATAGCCTCCGCGCGTCTCCACTCCAAACTCCCAATAGGCAGCTCAGTTTTTGAGGATTCGCTGTCCACATTTTGTACATTTTCTGTTTGAGCACTGGCATCGGTATTCCCGCCAGTCGGTTCCGGAAAGTCACAATCAAGGTCACAGATATTCTCCTCCACCTCGTCAGCCAAAGTGCAAAATGTAGGGGACATAACTGACCGGTATTCTGATTGATGGATTCCAGCAGATAGAGGTGGAAATTCGTAGCCATCTGGAATGAACAAGTCCGAACTTAAGCAGCAGGCCTGGTTTTTGATTCCCTCAAAACTTGGCATCTCTTCCGTCTCGGGGACAGGGGGCAGAGACAGATCCAGGTCCAGAAGATGAGCTGGTGTCAGCGGTAGATTGTTGTAACATGGGGCAGGATGTGTGAAAGAAGCAGAGAAGTCAGAGGTAAGCTGTGGAGGAGGAGGAGCAGGAGGATGAAGAGGAAGAGAAGAAGAAATTGTGAATGGGGTTCTAGTAGATTTATTTGAACAACACTGTCCAGACGATGACGAAAATGACTCTGCTTCTATTCCAGGCCCAAGGGAAATGGGAGCTGGATGAGAAGGACAAAGCTGCGTTGCTATTGTCTCAAAAAGGTCAGGCAAAGGCTCCCCTTCAGCAGGGGCATCAACAGGCCATGTACTTCCTAGGTCTGGCGTCGGTGGTGCCCCAGGTGAACACGACTCTGTCCCCTCCACTGACGTCGTCATTGAACTTTGAGAGGAATCTGATGTCTCTGCCTTCTGAATATTGTCGTTTTCAGTTTTCTTTCCATTCAGCTTTCTTTTCAGTGCACGCTTCAAGTCTTTGTTTACAAAGGTGTAAGACATACAAGGTGGAGGAAGATCATCAAGTTCTACTACTCGTGACTGTGGCACTGACCTTTTCCCTGTCATTGCAAAACTATTACCAACATCCTGAGCGTTCAAATCTGATGACACTGTTAGGCTCTGTCTGTTCTGGAATGTTCTCTCTTGCTGACTAACAAAAGCATCATCTTCCATCCCTGCCATCGTAGTTAGGCCCGTAGCTTGACTCTGATGAGAAGAACCCAACAACCCCTCTGACTTTCTGCCATTTGCATAACCGTTAACTTCTCTCAGTTCCCCGGACACACATTCTGAGTGGATGCCTGGTATCTGAGTAGTCGATAGCGGAGAGCGCGCCAGTTTTTCTCGCAGTTCCATGACTTCCAAAACGTCCTTTGATTTCTTCTCGTATGAATAACGTCCTGTTTTGATAGCTGTGGGCAAAAAAATGTCAAATGAATATAATACTCTTGTTTTGACAGCTGTGGGTACATAAATATCACAAAGATAATGATGTATAATGCTCCGTTTTGATAGCTGAGAATACAATAAATGTCAAATGAATAAAACAAATAACTTCTTATTTAGATAAATGTGGGCAAAATAAATGTCAGATAGACTTGTGGAGAAAAAGCATGTCCTTATACTGGTCAAAAGGGTATATTTGTTTTTTAGTTCAAAGTGACACAATAACAGTCATTTTGATAACTGTTGGCACAATAGTTGTTAAATGTTAACATGAGTAATATAGAAAAAGAACGGTCACTAATACTGGTCAAGAAGGGAACATTCATTTTTGAGACACATCAACACAATACTGGTCATCCACTGCTGGAAAACAGCAAGACAGACAGATGGACGAAATAGAGGGATAAAGAAGAAGACCTACAGATGGCACCCTCCAACCACTCACATAAAGATGGTGGGGGGAACTGCATGACAGAAAACTGAAACAGAAATGTGCCGTCACACTAGTGAACACAATACTTCTGGGAAATTTGGCCCCTTCACTGAAAGGCAGCTCTACAGCAGGCCCTACAATACTGCCAGTCTCTGGACTGCCATTCAAAAGCATAATGAAAACACAAGCATCGACAAATATTACATGAAGCAATAAAATGCTTGGTACTGCTAAGTAAAAACATCATAGTTCAGCCTCAAGAAACAAAAGATGTAAAACTTTGAGGGTTCTTTGGCAGTTCTACTAGACATATTTTGAGCAAATTAATAGTAAAAAAAAAAAAGGAGAAAATGATAGAAAGCAAAGTATAAAGCTGAAGACTTTGAAACTCGATGATAATAAATTAAATGTCAATGAAGACATCTTGCACGCATCAGGCAGGATCAGTCAGTGAGTATGCAGGTATGTAGCGTACGCACACCTGTGTGTGTGAGCGAGCGGGTATGTATGAGGGAGAGAGAGAGAGAGAGAGAGAGAGAGAGAGAGAGAGAGAGAGAGAGAGAGAGAGAGGGAGAGAGAGAGGGACAGACAGACAGAGATAGAGAAAGGGAGTGGCGGAGACAGAGAGAAAGATAGAGAGACAGTGACACGGGGAGAGAGAGAGAGAAAGAGAGAGAGAGATAGAGACACAAGGAGAGAGAAAGATAGTGAGAGAGAGAGACAGAGATAGAGAGAGAGAGAGCCCATGTGCATGCTCGCACACATGCACTTCTCGTCATGTGTATAAGTAGGATCTGTTAAAGAGGCAGTTGGGAGTGCTTATTGCGTGTGTATGTGCGAGCATGTAGTGCATAGGTAAACGAAGATATTTTTGTCATGTTTACATACATGCAGTGTGTGTTTGTGTGAGTGTGTGTGTGTGTGTGTGTGTGTGTGTGTGTGTGTGTGTGTGTGTGTGTGGGTGTGTGTGTGTGTGAGAGGGTTTGCAAGTGCGCAGTTTTTCTGATGGGCAGTTGTGTGAGGGTGTGCAGGTGCGTGCATGTCTATGTACAAAAATGAAGGTGTACTTGTAAATTGTGTCAATGTGTGTGTGGGAGTGAGGGTAAAGTAAGGACCTGCATGAAAGCATGTCCATGTGTATATATATGTTTGAATGTACGGGTTCACACATGCAGTTTCATTCATTATATTACAATTTATAGAACATTTATGCTGGTCTGCAGATTTTGTTTGTATAGTTTCCAGTGAATATAAATGAGCAGATTATATGACAACATACATTCATAACAATATATGAGGCACAATGCGGTGGAATCAGGCTCTTGTCAATTTTTGGGCATACAGAGTTGATAGTATCAGCTTCAGATCTGTCCATTTTCCTTGTTTTGAGTGAAAATAATATCCATCTATGTTGAATAAAAGTCGAGATATGTGTGATTGAAGGAGGTGAGGGTCATATGGATTCAGAAATAAAATAAGCGAGAAAATGGCCGCCAAAGTTGAGATATTTCTTTAGCTTGAGAGTCTGTGAGAAACTGAAAATGTACATTTCTTTTGCCTTTAATCAACATTTTTCAGTAAAATCCACACAGAAATGTGCTCTTTAATGGGCATGAAACCTGATAAAAAATTCTCAAACCTGCGGGAAAATGCCAATTTCTTGACTTTCATTATTTTGACAAGCGCCTGATTTCACCACGCTGCCTCCTTCAAATAGCAGGGCACCTATGCTGGTTGTCACGGGGCACAAAAAAGTGACCCATTTCTTCCAGTTCCAAAATCAAACATAACACTGTCAAAATATAACAATTGTACACTGCACATCAGCAGCCTAGTGTAAGACTTAGTAAACCAGTCACTCAGACTCACCATCTTTGCTCATGCCCACGGATAAACATTTGTCATGACGGCATTTTGGACAGCATTTCCTCCGGTCAGAGTCAGGGCCAATAGGACAATTTCCAGACTCCACACACACATAGGGCTCTTTACGCAACAGACTACGCCTGAAAAAACCCTGATGAAGTAGAAAAAACATTTTAGCAATCACCACTTTGATATATTATTCTCACTCTGATATAATGTACAAATTTAAAAAAAAAATTTTAAATCCCTCATCCTGCCAAACATAAAGACAAGAACCAACCCATCAGTGTAAGCTATTGTCACTGCAGGCCCAAAATGTTGTGATGACTAAACACCAACAAAATCAACAGCACAACACTTCCATCAACAACAAAAGACACCACTTCTCATACACCTAAAATGTCATGGCGTTGACAAAACAAAAGCGATACTACCACCAACAATACCACTACCAGTCCCATCATCACAACAACAGCAATATCACTGACATCACCATCACACCCAACAACAGTTATAACACCATCCCCACCATCAACAAAAAATACCATCACTACAACAACACAACATAACTGCAACCACCACAACCAACAACAATACCACCACCACTACTACCAACAACAAACCAACTACCACCATCATCACCGCCACCACCACCACCACCAACAACAACAACAACAGCAACATACCACCCCCACCACCAACAACAACATAAACAACAGACCCACCTTGCAGGCCCCACACGTAGTGACCCCATAGTGGAATCCTGTGCCCGGGGCTCCACATACTTTACACGGGGGGAGGTAAGAGGCTGACTGGTTGTTTGGCATCGGGTTCTTGCGTCCACGCATCTTGTTGTCTAGAGGGGGACAGAGGAAATTTGGCCTAAGCCCAAGCTTTGCATCATCCACGTGTCTGTGTTACACAAATTGTGTGCGCAAACTATACCCATATGAACGTGTGGCATTGTGCGTGGTGAAATCAGGCGCTCGTCAAAATGATTATCGAAGGACCCAACATTTTCCTGCACACTTTATCCAACTTTCTGTTTTGGGCTCAACTCATTATACCTCCATTTAAAAAACATCCCAGTGTGGATTTTACTTTAAAATGTTATCAAAGGCACACAAAAAAAAATACATTTGCAGTTTCTAAAGGTACTACAGCTTTGGAAGACACCCAACTTTGCCTGCCATGTATGCGCCAATTTTACCTTTGACAGCAGCTTCCCCCCTCCACACACACACACACACACACACACACACACACACACACACACACACACACACACACACACCACCTCCTTCAAATATCTTGACTTCAATAAGATAGCAAGTATTATTTGTTTCACCAAAAGCAAGGCAAATGAGCTGGCTTTAAGCTTATACCAATAACTTTACTACTACATACATGCCCCAAAACTGCGTTGTGCCACAACTGCAGTTGAAATTGTCTGAGACGGTCACCCATTTTTTAGGAGAAAAGTGGCCGTCTTAGCCAGGTAAACATCTTATAACGTTAATATGATGTAAAAAAAAAAAAACTGCAAGGGAGTAAATGATAAGTGTGCAGGCATACACTGAGAGACAGGGGAGAGAGAGAGAGAGAGAGAGAGA
>NW_004797530.1:256920-259352 GCF_000002075.1 Aplysia californica
AAGTGAGAGATAGATGGAAGATAGATAGATAGATAGATAGATAGATAGAGAGAGAGAGAGAGAGAGAGAGAGAGAGAGAGTGTGTGTGGAGAGAGAGCAGAGTGAGAGCGAGAGCGCTAGAGTGTGCGCGCACGTGCATATGCGAGAGAGAGAGAGAGACACAGAGAGAGACACAGAGAGAGACAGAGATAGAGAGAGAGAGAGAGAGAGAGAGAGAAAGAGAGAGAGAAAGAGACAGAGAGAGACAAAGAGAGAGAGAAAGAGAGAGAGTGAGTAGTGAGAGAGAGAAAGAGAGAGAGAAAGAGAGAGAGTGAGTAGTGAGAGAGAGAAAGAGAGAGAGAAAGAGAGAGAGTGAGTAGTGAGAGAGAGAAAGAGAGAGAGAGGGGGGAAGAGAGAAAGAGAGAGAGAGAGAGAGAGAGAGAGAGAGAGAGAGAAAGAAAAGAGAGAGAGAAAGAGAGAGAGAAAGAGACAGAGAGAGAGAGGGAGGGAGAGACAGAAAGAAAAGAGAGAGAGAGAGAAAGAGAGAGAGGGGAGGGAGAGAAAGAGAGAGAGAGAGAGAGAAAGAGAGAGAGAGAGAGAGAGAGAGAGAGAGAGAGAGAGAGAAAGAAAAGAGAGAGAGAAAGAGAGAGAGAAAGAGACAGAGAGAGAGAGGGAGGGAGAGACAGAAAGAAAAGAGAGAGAGAGAGAAAGAGAGAGAGGGGAGGGAGAGAAAGAGAGAGAGAGAGAGAGAAAGAGAGAGAGAGAGAGAGAGAGAGAGAGAGAGAGAGAGACGTAGGCTGTCGCTCCGGGCTACGTTAACGACGCACGAACTGACCGCTTGTCATAACAAGTCCAAGGACGACAACTCTGACAACTGACGTCGACGGGTCAGCAGGTCGTCGGAAGATTCGCCCTCGGGTTTCTTAGGAAGGGAACCGGTGGACAACATCACGACATGTTAATGAAGGCACGTCTATGTATTACGCTGGTTTTCTTATACCGAGTACACATTACCAATCGAATCCATTTGATGAGTCGAGGCCAGCCGCAGTTTCCTTCACAGCGGGGTAAAACCTACTTACTACCTACTGTGCGGTCAAAAATTCACGGTGCAACTTATACTGAAATAATATAATATATTTAACGGGTGAATCAATGCCATCTATACTTTGCACAGCAGTTTGCATCAATTTGTCTTAAACTTAACCACATTTGTCCACAGCGACTGAAGCTACATTTTAAAAAACCAAAAAATGAAACAACTTTTCTTCGAAAGTTTGGATATTATAATACTACACATCTCCGTCACGTGGAAAATGGGATTGTTCACAGCACTTCCCGTTTCTCACACACATTTTACATACACGCATATAATAATATGGCCTGCGTCACTGATAAATAATGACACATTTTTAGGTGTAAAACATTTTACAAGATACTAATTTAAGTGAACATCTTTTTGCATTAAATGTTCTCAACACATGTGTTCAATAAGCATACATGACGTCGCGATTCGAGAATAAAATGACGGACTTGCATTTAAAAGCGATATTGTCCCAGCTGTAAACCTTTTAAAATCGGTAAAAGCAACTCACTGGGATTTTTAATTAGTATTTATTAAAGAATTTTCTAGAATACAGTTAAGTGCTTACAAAAATATCAATCTGTTAAGACAAATTGATACAAGTCACTGTGCAGAACAGGAGACTTTATGTTCGATAGTGGTGGAAACATTTGGCAATAAAGTTGTGCCACAAACTTTTGACTGCATGCACTGTAGTAGCAACACTTGTTTGTTTTTTTCAAGGTTGCAAGTCGAATTGGTTGGGTTTTTAAAAATATTTTTTTTAGCAAAACGGTTATTTTTGCCCATCCTTAGTTAGTCTAGATCTAGTTTTAGTCATCTTTTACGGCGCTAGCAACTGCATAAGGTCATAATATGAGCGCCAAGGGGTGGATGTTAAAAGAAAAGTCCAAAACGGGGAATCGGGCTTACTCTGCTCACCTCTTAAGCCTCAAAAGCAAAAAAGTCTGCTTCGATTATCAAGGCACCCCGGAAGAAACAGTTCACAAGAGAGTGACAAACATACAAAAGAAGTAGATGAAAAATGACGATAGTAAGGATGAGGACAGAAAACGCAGCAGTTCCCCCTATGTTGTTCCAGCATAGTATGAGCATGACATTGATAAATTTGTCCATTTACAATTAAATTCTACTTGTGCATATGAACATTAATATCCCCCTTTGGCAATGGTCAATAGACAACTTCAGTCAGTAGCACTGTCCTGGGGGGAGGGGGGGGGTGCCCCTTCGTAAAGAAAGTCTGGCTGGCTCCAACTCAATACTACAGGCAAAGTGCACTGGGCATTACTGCTAAGAACGGAGAGAGAGTGAGTGAGAGAAAGAGAGAGAAAGAGAGAGAGAGAGAGAGAGAGAGAGAGAGAGATAAGCG
>NW_004797530.1:260164-261556 GCF_000002075.1 Aplysia californica
CCTCCTCAGGGCTCCTGACTCTTTCTGTAGCCTTTCTACTGCTACTCCTTTGCTCCCTCTTACTGCTGTCTTTCAGCCACATCCCTGATCTTATGGTAGTATTTAACACCTAGCCTTCTCAGATAAGGTCAAAAAAAACCCTCGAAAGTCGTGAGTGCAAGTTTCACATGTTAAAGATCCCTTGGTAGTCCTAAAATCGATAAGAGTAGGCTTCGGCCGCCAACCGGGCGAAATGTAAAAAATCCCTAGCAAACTGAAAATGTTTAATGTGTCCCGGCGCCCATATGACCTCATGCAGTTGCGAGCGCCGTAAAACACTTACCAAAATCAAACCAAAACTAACATCTGCCCAACTTCATCAAATTTGACCAGGAAGTCAATTACAGAGGCAGAGGGCCTATGCGCGAAGAACAAAAACTCCGCTCTGTTTTCATCAAATAAGGTATCAGACGCATCAAATGGTGTGAAAGTGAAAGAAACTTACATACATTTAATTTTGGTGAATCTCATCAACTTGTGCCAAAACGGTAGCTTTTGCCCCTCCACGAAGGAAAGCCTGCCCACATAAATATGTATTCATCAAATTTGATGAATTACTGCAGAGTGCTGTAGCTTTAAAAACACAATATGTTGGTAGACACCAAACAGTCAACCTTGTTTTGCAGAGAGCGTGAGTACAGCTTCGGTAATGAAATGAGAGCCAAATGGAAACAAAACAAAACAAAATAAAAACAAGTTGGACAGACATAAACAGAATGAAAGAAAAGAAGCACACCGGCACCCGTGGTTGTAGCGGTTATAGGCGCTTCGCTGTAGCAAGCAGGACACCTCAGTTCGATTCCCGAGAGGGGAGAAATAATATCTATCGAGTATCTCGGTCTTTCTGCTGAGATGGTGTGTATCCCTCTCACTGGCAGTGGCAGTAGTCTCAGCCCTGGTTGGCCCTGACACCTGACAGGCATGGTCAGAGGCTTGTCTCCTAAATCATAATCTTAATCGTGTCGATTGGGGCGTAAAAGACACCCACATAAAAACGAACAGAAACATATCAAAACATACCAGTGGCACCCTCCTAAGATCCAATAAGATCGTAGAATAAGGCCTCAATAATGAACCTTCCCAGCTGTACAGATCACAGTATGAATGATGGTTAAAAAAAATTCGGCAAGCCTTCGCCGACACCGTCGTTTAGATTATACAGGATGTGGGAAACTCCACCCTAGCCTACCTGTCAAGGTCACCCCCGACTGGGCAGGGGAGAGAGGGCGAGAGAGAGAGGGGGGGGCGGAGAGCGAAGAGAGAGGGAGAGAGAGACAGAGAGACACAGAGAGAGAGAGAGAGAGAGGGTGGGGAGAGTGGAGAGAGGGGGGATGAAGAAAGAGGGAGGAAGAG
>NW_004797530.1:262815-264550 GCF_000002075.1 Aplysia californica
CCCCCCACAAAATCACGTGGAAAATGACGCAGAACTTCATTATTATTGCGGTATAGGAGTATCTGTCTTCGTGGCCCCCTCCCCCCTCCCCCTGGAAAAAGGGAGTGGAAAGTTCTTTCTATGTGGAAGGGAGGGGATCTCGAAGACACTCCCTACACCCACCAAAAAAAAATAGAAGAGATTTATCAGGAAAGGGGTGGGGGTGTATATATAATAGCATTTGACTTCCGTCCCATCTAATGGTTTGCTCTCTCAGCAGACAATTTTGGAATAGTCCCTTATCACCATCATTCTTCTTTCAGTCGAAACTCAAATGACTTGCGTAGTGTTATATTGTTATTATTTCATGCAAGAACGCGTAGTCAATTCCGCACTGTGTAAGTCCCATTTTGAACCATTATTTTTTTCTTGTTTTAGTTTTAATAGAGTTTTTACGGCGCTCCAACTGCATAAGGTCATATGAGCGCAAAGGGGTGGATGTCAACAGAGAAGTCCATACAGGGAATCAAGCTTACTCTGCCCACCTCTCCAGCTTCAACAGCACAAAGTCTGCTTCGACTATCAAGGCACCCCGGAAATAGTGGGTCACAAACAAGCATAGCTCGTTGTAACGGAGTACTCGGTACTTTTACTCAACTCCGATACTTTTTAGTAAAGTACTTTTGAGTACTTTTGAAGCTTATTGAAAGGGTAAGTGCCGGCATTTCTGATCATCATTTACGGAACAAACACCCGGGCGGCACAGCCGATCAACCAAGAGTTAAAAGTTGAGATCAAAGAACGGCCCGTCGCGTCAAAATGACAACATCAGAGAAAAGCTTCTAGAACAAAAGAAGCTCTCACTGGGAGAAGCGTTGGACATTTGCAGAGCACAGGAAAAAAGCTAAAACACAGCTTCAGGCAATGTCTATATCTACTGAACCACAAGTAAATAAACTTGAAAAACCTACCCCGTACAGAAGCAGCCAGAATCGCCCAAAACCGAAACCCCACATACCGGCACATAAATGTGGACGATGTGGACGTCAGCACGAGAGGGGAAGATGTCCGGCACTAGAGGCAATTTGCCATTCGTGTCAGAAGAAAGGGCACTTTTCAAGCGTATGTGGGACTCCCAAAACTACTTCTAAGAAGCCATACAGCAACAGAGTGAACATTTTGAAAGATGAAGAAGAGGGGTACTTGGGAGCAGTGTTTGGACCAGGACAGCAAAACCCATGGCAAGCAAATGTCACAGTCAATGGAAGGAGTATAGACTTCAAGTTAGACACGGGTGCGGACGAGACGGTTATACCTAAAAGTTGTGTCCTGGCAAACACCAAGGTCTGCAGATCCCAAAAGAGACTGTATGGACCATCAGGTGAACAAGTCAGGATTGTCGGAGAATTCCGAGCAGAATTGAAATTGGATACAGGAAATCGTGCCAAACAGAAGATCTATGTGTTGGAAAATCTTTCACAACCGCTACTTGGGAAGCCTGCTATAGAAAAACTGGACCTGTTGAAAAGAATCAATATCTTGAAACATGAATCTGATTTCAAGAAAGAATTTCCAGAATTATTTACTGGCCTTGGAAATCTAAAGAAAGAGTATAAAATCGAAATGAGAGAAAATGTAGTTCCATTTTCAGTGGCAACCCCAAGGAGATTGGCCTTACCTCTTCACAAGAAAGTGGAGCATGAGTTAAAGAGACTCGAAGAAGATGAAATCATCAAGAAAATTGATTCACCAACCG
>NW_004797530.1:265361-269834 GCF_000002075.1 Aplysia californica
TGCAAGCAAGTCTGGCATAGGAGGGGTACTGTTCCAGAAATGTGGCGAGCATTGGAAACCAGTGCTATATGCGTCAAGGTCTATGAGTGGTGCAGAACAAAGGTATGCCCAAATAGAAAAAGAAGCACTAGGGATCACATGGGCTTGTGAGAGACTCTCAGATTTCCTGATTGGATTGAAGACATTTCAAATAGAAACAGATCACAAACCATTGATAACACTCCTTCAGAGGAAAGGACTCGATGACCTCCCTCCTCCTAGAATCCAGAGGTCCAGAATGAGACTAATGCGATTCTCCTACACTGTTTTTCACACAGCAGGAAAGAATTTGCATGCAGCTGATATGTTGTCCAGAGCTCCCCTGAGAGAAACAAGTGAAACGGATAGCTTACAAGTGGATGCAGTGAACTCATTTGTCTGAGCAGTCATAGAAAGCTTCCCAGCTTCGAAAACGAAACTTGAAGAGATCAAAATGGAACAGGACAATGATGAGGTTTGCCAGAAAATTAACCGCTACTGCAAATCTGGATGCTGGCCTGATTACTGCAAGAAAGACCTAGGGCTGAAGCCATTCTGGACTGTGAGACATGAACTTACCGTGGCCCACGGACTACTCCTTTACAATGCAAGGATGGTGATTCCGACATCGATGCACAAGGAAATCCTACGAAGAACCCATGAGGGTCACCAAGGAGTGTGCATTTGCCAAGTCTTCAGTGTGGTGGCCAGGAATTTCACACCAGATCGAAGAGGAAGTACGGAAATGCTCTATCTGCGAAAAATACAGACGGCTATCACCTGAGCCCCTGAAACCAACTGTCAGGCCAGATTACCCTTGGCAAAGGGTTGGTATGGACCTTTTTGAGTGGAAGGGCCATGATTATTTGTTGATCGTCGATTATTTCTCCCGATGGATAGAGATAGTCCTACTCAGAAAGACAACGTCGTCAACTGTGGTTGAACACTCAAAGTCTATATTTGCCAAGTATGGAATATCAGAGATTGTCATAAGTGACAACAGACCTCAGTTTGCTTCATGTGAGTTTGCAAACTTTGCAGAAACATACGGGTTTGAAAATAAAACGAGCAGTCCAAAACATCCACAAGGGAACGGCGAGGCTGAAAGAGCTGTACAGACAGTGAAAAATCTTCTTCGAAAAGCAGATGACCCCTACATTGCCATTCTCAACTATAGAGCAACGCCACTCAAACAAGGACAAAGTCCAGCAGAACTTTTGCAAGGGAGACAGTTGAGAACCAAATTACCTAGTCTGCCATCTCAACTGAAACCTCACGACCGGAAGCTGAAGCAGTTTCGTTCTGCTGATAAACATATGAAGAACCAGCAGAAGAACTATTTCGATAGAAAGCATGGCGGTAAAAGACTTCAGAATTTCGAACGAAACGAAACTGTCTGGATTACAGAACCTAAGCTTGAAAAGGCATCAATCCTCAAACTCTATCAATCAAGAGGAGGAGATGTACATGAGAGGTCTTATCTAGTTGACACTCCAAGAGGGATGAAAAGACGAAATCGATTCTATCTACGCAGACGAAGCCTTGGTCCGTGTGATGAAGGGAAGTCAACACCTGTGGCTACATCGCTGATCTCAACTCCAAGAGACAGGCTAAGTCAAACAGATGACAGACACCCTCCAGACAATGCTGTTATCGGGACCAAGTCAGGTGGTAATGGCAACAACAAATCATCGTCGTTGCCTGTGACTGCACCCAGATGTGCATCACACCAATGCAACACACCCATAGTGAGCAAACGCAAACACATTACACAACATGAAGTGGCCGAGAGATTAAACCTCCACAAAAATTAACACTATAGGGTCGACGTCCTGCAGACATACATGCTTTTGCGTGTAACAGAAATTGGCCTTTGTTAGGATGTGTAGCTATACAGCACCCTGGTCACAACAATTGCAACATACATTAAAGATTAGAAATTTCGCATACACATAAAATGCATCAGAATGCATTCACAGGTGCATTAGACATGCATCCCATTTCAAAGAATTTTTGGGTTTTGAAACATACGCATTTAGGTGGAATTTCATACTCGTCTACTGAATGATACTTTAATTACAAAAGCCCTACACAGGGACATTTGATCAGGGGACATTGAATTTGTGAGGCTCTGATAAACTGTTTCCCACTTATCACAAGAGGACCGAGAAGTCTCAAGTTCAAGTTCTTGCTTTTATATAACTACAGAAATTCGATGTCTGTTTTTCTGTTCGATCTAATTCTTTGTTTTATTCCTTTAATTTCTTAAAGCATAAAGACTCTGCGGAGTCTATCCTCTCTAAATAATGTAATTGTAATGCGTGTCTTCTGTTCCAAACTCAAGAAAGAGAGATGTGGTATAATCAATTAGCCAACCTGGCATTGTATTAGACATCTACAACTGGTTGTACTACTCGAATAAATCTGGCTGGGGGTTGGCCTGCTGAACACAATGATGGCTGCACATTTAAATCTGTTCCTTTGTACAGACCGTTCTTTGTAACTTATTGTAAGTGGCTTAAGTTACCCCGAGTGGCCTAAGTAGCCCCGGCTGACGGTAGGTAAAACACCACAAATTCAATGCACTTTTCCATTTCTTTGTTGGCCATTTTCATCAATTTTATGTTTTCTTAAAAGCAACGTTGTCTCTACATTTTCAAATTTGGATACTTTTCCTTTAGAACTTTCCGACCTCTTGGACTGAGGTATTTGATCTCATTGTCTTGCTCAAACAAGTTCTATTCATAATACCACTTACTCAATAGTTACGTCTGTTTGTTTGGTTGTTTGTTTGTTTTTTTTCTTCAATTTCACAGACCATTTCCACCTACGTTCAGCGCGTACATTGTATATTCAAATGCTTTGTATACTGTTTACATTTTTAGAAATGAATGGCCTAATTTGTCAAAGTCAAATATACTGGATATATTATTCAATATGATGTTTTGCATTAGCACTAAAGTATTTTAGCGTATTAGCAGAAAGTACTCAAAATGCACTCATAAGTACTTTTTTTAAAAAGTACTTGTACTCAAGTACATTTTGCAGGAAAGTCCTTTTACTGTACTTACGTACATTTTTAGATTGTACTTAAATTTGTACTTAAGTACCTTTTTATAAGTACTTTAACAACTCTGCACAAGAGTATGACAAACATACAAAAAAGTAGAGAAAAATGACGATAAGGAAAGAAAAAGCAGCAGTTCCCCGTTGCAGTTCAGGCACAGTTATGAGCATGTCATTGGTGGTGGTGGTGGTGGTGGTGGTGGTGGTAGTGGTAGTGGTAGTGGTAGTGGTAGTAGTAGTAGTAGTAGTAGTAGTAGTAGTAGTGGGGGGGAGGAGGAGGAGGGGGAGTAGGAGTAGCGGTAGTGCAGTAATAGGAGGGGGAGGAGAAGGAGGAGAAGGGGGAACGGGAGGAAGGAGAGGAGGAGGATGAGGGAGGGGTGGGGGGCAGCAAGAGCAATAAGGAAGTAAAGCCTTCCAGTAACAACCTCTACTGTTATTCTTTATTACTTCAGGATAAAATTTCGGCAAAGACACCCCCCCCCCCACACACCCTTGCTTAAAAAAACAAAGAAAAGGAAAAAACAACAACAAAAGAAACAAAATAAAATGGCAGCTAGCTGTGTTTGCTTTAAAAGAGTTTTACCGTACGGCACTGGCAAAATTAGAGGTGTTACAAGAGAGTGACAAAGACAAAAAAGAAGGAAGAGAGTAAAGGACGATCGATGTTTGATAGGAAAAAAAGGCGCAAATCACACCAGAACACCTGCCAACCATGCACAAAGATGAAAAAGATAAGAAACGTGTACTGAAGCGACAGGATTTTCAGTTCAAATGTGAAGTCAGTCGAGTCCTGTTGTTTGGATGTGAGACATGGGACGCATCACAGACTTGCATAAAGAGGATCCAGGTTTTCTTTAACAACTGTCTCTAAGAAAATTACTGAGGATCAGACGGACAGACATGGTCACCAAGAGGAAAACAAGACAGATCCTAGTCAGGGATGAGGTGGGAAGAAGGCGGTGGCGAAGGATTGGACATATTCTCAGGAAGTCAGCCAGCTGCATTACAAAGAAAACGTTGGATTGGAATCCACAGGGTAAAAGATCAAGGGGAATACTGCGGGGAACCTGGAGAACTGGAGACCTGGAGAACAATAACAGAAATGTACAGAAAAGTGGGAAGACATGGAATAACATCAAGAGGCTAGCCCAGGATAGAGAAAGGTGGAAAGTGTTTGTCTGGGGCCTATACCTTGGTGCAGGGTGAGAAAGGCAATGATGATGACTAAAGCAACAACCACAACTACTAAAATCCTACCAAGCTTCATAGTTCATCATCATCCCAGTGCCAGATCTGCGACAGACATCGGCGATCATGATTTTCCATTCATTCCTTTGCTCAGATGCTCTCAGAAAAGCTACGTTTCCCTGATCTTTCCATGTTACCCAT
>NW_004797530.1:269934-271164 GCF_000002075.1 Aplysia californica
GTGTGTGTGTGTGTGTGAATGCATGCGTGCGTGCGTGCGTGCGTGCGTGTCAGGCACGCACAGACAAACATAACAAGACTTGTGTAATTTCAGTTTCATCCAGTCTCTAAAACAGCCACTTTGCCAAAATAACGGTCATTATTTCTGAGCTAATTTAACAACAGGTGTAAGTAGACTGATATTAATATGAAAAGAAAGAAAATCAAGCACATTCGAAACATCAAGTACTACATGATGATTTATAACTTTAAGAGGGATCTGGATTGATTTATGACCTTACCGGAATGCAGACTGAGGCAGTCTAGTTAGTCAAGACATTTAGACAACAGACGCTTTTGAGTGTTTTGATTGTTGATTTAAATAACACGTGCCGTTAAAGAAATTTTTAGTAGTTTGATTTTTAAAGATGTCATCCTGTTTGTAAGTTGGTGGGTTTTTTGTGGTATTGTTTGTTTGTTTGTTTGTTTGTTTGTTGTTGCTTTTGGTAGTACGTGGATGTGAGTGGGTTGGGGGGGGGGGGGTTGGGGGTGTCATTTTGGTGTATAGACATTTGTTGATGACATTACCCCCATTCTCTTACGAGGCATTCGAGTTCTTAATTCTAGCAGTCACACTCTGTGTAAAATGATATCTTCAGTTTGTCTGATGAGGGCATTATATGTGTAGCTCATAATAGATTTTCAGTCCGTTAAAATGTAAGCATAAAACATGCGAAAATAAATTAGTCTAAAAGGAGTCATTTGGTTGACCAATGAACAAAGGACAAAAAAAGAAACACGATAAGACTGAAACACAAAGAACCAATTCCGTATTGGAATATCCTAGCCGGAGGACTCGGCAATATGATATATATATAGCAGGCACCATACGAGTATAGAACAAATCTTATTTGGGTCCCTCTGACATTATTTACCAACTGGAAATTTCTGTTGAGCGCTACGGGAGGTGGTTTACAAAGCGCCTACCAAGAAATTGTTTGTGAGCACTTGACACGTAAAATTCTTTTTTATCACCAGTTTTTATAATCTGTAACTTTTTTTTCGTCCGTTGCTGTAGGGAATGGCCTGCAATGAATGTCTCGAGCGACATGAAAAGGGGGATTAATGTCTTGATTATAGCTTGTAAGTGTATAAGTATTGCTTGTATGGGGGAGTACAATAAACGCACATGTGTGTGTATGTATGTGTATGTATGTGTATGTATGTGTATGTATGTGTATGTATGTGTATG
>NW_004797530.1:272044-273007 GCF_000002075.1 Aplysia californica
GCGTTAGTTTTTCAGCGCAGACGTTTCTGGTCAAGGAAGGGGCACAATGAACGACAGCGTAGCCTCCTGTTATCTATAGTGTTCTTTTTGCTAAAAATTAAAAAGCGCAACACAACATTTTTCTCTTTCAGTGTTTCATTATCAAATAATGCATGTGCTGCCACATGTAAAGACGATGGGGACCAAAGGGAGCCCCTCTTTTTTGGAAAAGGGGGGGGGGGGGGAATAAAAAAAACCTATTTTTAACATGGAAACAAACAACTTGTGCTGGGACAATGATAGTCCAAGAGTTAGGTGAGGGAAACATGCACGTTCCATCTCATAAAAGAAGAAAAAAGAAAAGGAAAAACTAAGGAAAGGAAGAAAAGGAGAGAAAGAGAGAGAGAGAGAGAGAGAGAGAGAGAGAGATAAGAGGAGGAGAAGGGGGATGAGGAGGAGGAAGGTTGATTAAAGTATCGAATAAATTATTTAGCAAATGTGCGGGTAAAATCGTGGCTGACGAAAATGGAACGGAAACGGATAGGGAAGGTGTAGGACGAAAACAGGTGCACCGAATCTTTGTTGGTTTTTTTTTGTTTTTAATAAGGTTTTACGGCGCTCACAACTGCATAAAGTCATATGAGCGCCAAGAGGTAAATGTCATCAGAGAAGTCCAAACTGAGAATCAGGCTTACTCTGCTCGCCTCTGTAGTCTCTAGTCTCAATAGCACAAAGTCTGCTTGGACTATCAAGGTACCGCGGAAATAACAGTTCACAAGAGAGTGACAAACAATTCAAACATACGAAAGAAGTACAGGAAAGATGAAGATAGAGGAGGAAAGAAAAAGCAGTAGTTCCTGAATCTTTGACCCATCTCAGTCGACCAGTACCGACACAGACTCAAATTGGCGAGCATATAATTTCAATATTGGAGGACAAAGCAGGTCGTGGGAGAGAGAGAGAAAGAGAGGGGGAGAGAGAGAG
>NW_004797530.1:273107-274416 GCF_000002075.1 Aplysia californica
CTCTCTCTCTCTCTCTCTCTCTAACTCGCTATATTCGCAGTAGTATTAAAACATAAAACTCGAGTCATGAAACCTAATCATAGCACAGTTAAGAACCTTTTTGGCCTTTGGGCAATAGCTCCCTTACATCTGTTACTGCAGGAGTCAGTCAAAAAATACACCTATTCTAAAACCATTCCAGACCCAACGCAACAAGTAAATCCCTTCACGTAGGCCTACATAGCCAGTAAGTAGACAAGTCCACAAGCCAAAAGTGCATACCTTCGTAGGGTTACCGCAGGGATATCGTTGCCTGATCCCTTTAGAAGGCATTTAGAACAGCATGCACAACGGCTTGTCAATCTTCCAACCCTTGTTATAATCCTGGTACCCTTCGTAACTCAAAGCTGTACTATCGACATTATAATAGGGGACAACAAGATTGAGCCTGAGCCGAGAGAGCGAAACTGCGACATCTCACGAATGCGAAATCACAATACGGTACGAATGGACAACCCCGGTTTGTGCACTAGACGTTTGCTTCACTTGTGGTTGATACGCCGTTTTCGTTCTGCCTCTGTGGGTTCTGTACCCGTGTTAGGCTTGCTTTGCGCTGTGTACCTGTCCTGATTAAGTAGCTTAATCACCGAGTCTCCTCTTGAGCGAGGCGCCAGGGATCACGCTAGAACACTAGACACGGGGAGCATGCAACTAAAACCATGCGTGTGTTAAGCAACTAAATTGTACATAATATGTGAAGGTGAGCAAAATTTGAAAAATTCGACATCTGTCTTGCTCATAAGATATAATAGTTTATTCCTTAATCATTTTTTAGACATTTTGAGAAAGAGAAAAAAAACCAGTTTCTTCCGAAAAATTGACTCTGGGAAACGTTTGAATGTTGGTACATTCAGTTGATTTTATATTTGGATCATTCTTTTGTCCAAGAGAACTATTATTATCAAACGGGCTTTGCTCTTCATTTCAGAACCAAAAACTCCAAACCGGCTAAAAATAACTAAGGCAATATTTGTCTTACGAGCGTGACGCTTTTCGGGAGTCAAAATACTGAAGTTGTTGGACATTGTGAGTAGGGATGTTTTCTTGAGTGGCTTTTGCGGCAAAACCATGCCAAGAGCGGAGGACTACAGGTACTTGTATGTAATTTTGTACGGTGATTTTGCTCAGCTAGCTTGATAAACTAGTATTTGGGAACATTCTACTACACTGTTGATTCGACATGTATGATACATTTATAACATAATGTACGTATGCCTGTACCTCTCTCTTTCTCTCTCTCTCTCTCTCTCTCTCTCTCTCTCTCTCTCTA
>NW_004797530.1:277469-279571 GCF_000002075.1 Aplysia californica
ATGTGTGTGTGTGTGTGTGTGTGTGTGTGTGTGTGTGTGTGTGTGTGTGTGTGTGTGTGTGTGTTGTGTTTTCACATTCAATGTCTAATGTCTATGAAAATTCAGTTGTAAGTAATATTTGGAAAATGTGCATGCCCTATCATTAAGTAGGTGCAGTATAATGCTACCCTTGCAAAGTAAAAACCCGTTAACATAAATCCAGTGGCAGGCCTCAAATAAGCTTATCCGGCTGTTTCATGCTCTAAGATACACATGCACGAGCATGCCTTCCCGTCATCTAACTTTCTGACCTCACATACTGAAGGTATAACGTAAATCAGCTTATTTACAAGACTCTCAAAATGGCTGGAATATAATTATATAAATGTAGATCTGCAACAACACAAAAGCCGAAAAAAATACGATTTTCCATGTGGATTTCCATCTTTGTATGCATACACATGCACGCACTCACATAAAAATAAACACATTACACGCGTGCGCGCGCACGCACACATACGCACACACATACACAAACACATACACACACGCACACACAAATAGGCAAGCATATACACGTACAATCACACACACAGTAGCATTAAATGTGCTCAATACCACAACTTTAAGAACAAGACTGACACAAATACACTGACATACACACATACACAATACATGGACACACATTCACTCACATACCCTCTCACGCAGTGTTGGAAAGGCACACTAATATACAAAGGAGCACTCACACACACACACACACACACACACACACACACACACACTCACACACACACACACATACACACACACAAACACACACACACACACACACACACACACACACACTTGCGCCACACACAACATGACCATACACAAAAAAAACCTTTGGTCATAAATTCATTTGGTTTTTTATATTCAAATGGGAGGGGGGGGGGGATGTTCGTCTCGGGTGTTCATTCCATTCATTTAAGATTTAATAAGGGGATACATAAAGACGCAAAACATGGGTACTTGGGGGGGGGATAGGTTATGTAGAGAAAGTAGGCCAATCATCTGGAAACATTAATTAAATCAATGTGCTGCAAGACACCCATCCAAAACGTCGCTCTCATTTGAATAACTCGGCCATAGACTATGCTAATTCTACCTTTCACAGTGACAACACACCGCATTTTGTAATGGCGCTAATCCAAACTGTCTGTCTCGACGGAGAAAAATGTAGACACTGGGGATATCGATGAGTAAATTATAGGCTTGCCCGAAAGGATTTCCTTGCCGTGTCACCTATATCAAGCATTTAAATGTAAATGAGATAAATCTTTGCCAAGCAGGTCTCCGGAGAAGAAAAGAAGTTTGCGGCTTTAATGGATCGATACCAATTGCGATATTCACAGCAGGGTGACATAAAATTAAACGTGCAGTGCCCTCAATTTCCATAGAAAGCCCGGTTGCCTGTTGCTTTCTCTAAACATGTAGATATAATTTTATATGTCAGTGGAATATTTACGCCAAGGTTGGTAGCATTTTCGGAACAGATTTGTTCTTTGTGTCCCTTGACCCATGTGTGTATATTATGTGTGTATGTGTATTTTAAAAAAAGGGAAAGGGGGCAGGGAGGTAAACGAAGATTGGTCTTTTTGTTGTTGCTGTAGCGTAATGTGAATGTCCCTGACATGTCTTCTGTTGTTGCTGATAGTGGTGGTACTTGTCGCATAGGTGCTGATAGTCGTGATGGTGATGCTGATGCTGATGCTGATGCTGATTTTGATGGTGATACTGATGGTGGTGAAGGCAATTAGAACCGCTGCTTTCTTTGACTTCGGCTGTGTTTGCTGTTGGTGTCAATTGGTAATGGTTTCGTCGCTATTATTAACGCCAATGCCATCGAACAGGACTAAATAGTGGTTTAAATTGTCCCTTCCCCTATCCGTTACTATTTCACTTCCCTCTACACCCCACTCCCCCTACCTCGCTCCCTAAAGCAGAAAAAACGAGGGAAAAAGAGATAATATATACTATCATACTCACTTCGTTCAAATTGTTTCTTCTTCTTCTTTTTCTTCTTCTTCTTCTTCTTCTTTTTCTTCTTCTTCTTCTTCTTCTTCTTCTTCTTCTTCTTC
>NW_004797530.1:280132-281335 GCF_000002075.1 Aplysia californica
GCCCCCCCCCCCTGACCCCGGTCTCTCTCCTCTCTAATCAAAACAAGGTAGCATTGAAAAGACACACTAATCCACGCGTGAAACAAGTGTGCCTAGCTGCAACTGCCAAGACCAACTTCGGTACGTGTTAGTCTTTCTAAATCATGCTTTACGTCTTACGCTGTTTCCAAGCAAGGATACGGCACTGTAAGCCAAATGCGTGGATAAACAATTGCCGTCCTCTGTCTTTTCAGCCAGGACATATCGATCACTGACAATGTTCAACAATGTTTTATTCATGCTCACCATGAAGCGAGTATGAAAGCAAAACAATTTGCTTTGTTGTCGTTGTGGTTGTAGATTATTTTTCTTCGAAAACAGAAATACATCAATAAAAATGACGGCTAATTAGTGCCAGGTAAAAAAGAAGATTCATAGAAGTACCAGAGGGAGAGTATAAGATTAGAACCTGCAATGCTTTGCTAAATACTTTCAGCTCACAGCATTTAAAGAAATAAAACATTCAATCCATGGACCTGAATGAATAGCAACAAACGAAAAAGGGGTAAAAGACGATAGTTTGTACAATGCACCAACAAAATACTGACATTTAGGGTCGAGGGGGTAGGGAGACATACATGCAAATCTTTGACAGTTGATATTTTTGCTCCTTCTTAGATTATCTAAGTATCAAGGATCGATTTGTTTGAACATATCTTTGCAGGGGTAAATAATAATTAATTCTCAGTACACGAATAATGCATCGGTACAAAACTTTCACTAGACGCTACCCTCGGTGGCTTTGCCTACGAAAAAAACCTTAGGTCTGTATGTAAAAAGACTAATCTTCAGTACGATATTATTTTTAGTCACATGATGTTTTCTTTAGAGGTTGGAAAGTTTAATGTAAACCTTATCCCAGACAGAATATAACTTTCCATATCAGTTGTTGACAAATAGAATAACTGTGCCCACGGAATCGTGTTTTCTCGTAATCCGACACTCGGAGCAAAACATACGAGTCAGCTGTTGGGCTTGTGTGGGGCAATAGAAATAAGTAGCCTACATGTATTATATTATAAGTGCATCAAGTTCATAGGGGTGTGTGTGTGTGTGTGTGTGTGTGAGTCGGGGCGGAGGGAGAGAGAGAGAGAGAGAAACACACACACACACACACACACACACACACACACACACACACGTACACGCAAGCACGCTCGCACG
>NW_004797530.1:283310-300440 GCF_000002075.1 Aplysia californica
CACACACACATACACACACACACACACATTCACACACACACTCTCACACACACACACTCACACACACACAAACACACACATACACTCACACACTTCTTTCACAAAAAAAACAATGTGAGAAATATCGGACAAAAGTATACACCCACTTCACCGAAAGATCGGTCATGTGTTTTGTGAACGACGGACAAAGAGTACATCGATCGGAGGCCTCATTGTGCAGCCTGAATTGACTTGTTTTTTTAGGATTTTTTTTTTTGTTTTGTTTTTGTTTGAGTTTTTTTCCCCCGGCATTTAATTAAAGGACTCTTTGTTTTCTTGGTGCTACTGGTCGTGGTTGCGGTGGTGGTACTGTGGTCTTCTCTCTCTCTCTGTTGCTGTTTTTGTTGTAGCTGAAAGTGGATCACACCCTCCTTAACTCACTTCCCTGGTTCTCGCTATCTCGAGGGAAAAAAATGGGGGGAGGGGGTGTCTTAATTATATATGTAGATCTTTTTGTAATTTTTGACAGAGCATGTTCTTCATGCGCGGTTTCCGAGCTAAGAGTTGACAAGACGTTTTTATGTTGGAAAGACGATTGAAAAAAAAAGTAAATTGGGTTGTTTTTTTTTACCCAGAATTTTTAGAGAATTATAGTCACATCCTCCATCTCCCCAACCTGTTTATTTCACACCCCTCCCCTCCGCCCCGCCCCCCCCTCTCTCTCTCTCTCTCTCTCTCTCTCTCTCTCTCTCTCTCTCTCTCTCTCTCTCTCTCTCTCTCTCTCTCTCTCTCTCTCTCTCTCTCACACACACATTCTCTTATGCATCTACATATAGCTTGAGCTCAAACACGTTTGAAAAACATTTCTTGTCATAACTTAAAGTACACACACAGTCTTATAGGCAGGGTATAAATGTATCCAACTGAACTTCAGTTTGAATTGCAGGTCCCTTTTGTCACAGTGTGGGTTGTTTCAAAAAGCGAGTGATGCATTATCAACATCGTTCGAAATAACCGCATTTCGGAAATAAATTCCAAACTGCACTTTAAAAGGTGGAGCAACATTTGAAAAATGCCCACATGAACATGTTGGATCAATGGTTTATGTGTGAAATTTACTTGGTAGTACCATTTATATTCCTTTTTTCCCCTTTGTTTACCACTGACTTTCACCATTGTGTCCAGCTATTAAATTTGAAAGAATTGTGTTTGTTTCATAAAAAGATTTCTTTTTTAAGGGGGGGGGCTACACCTTAAGGCTATCTCGCTTATTACTGGATCAAATTTTACCGAATTTCACACATAAAACAAGCATTGTAAGGAGTCTTAAAATCCGAAAACAAATTTGAGAAGTAAGTTTTGTTTCAATGGATACGGTGGCCATATTGGATTTTGTTGACATGTCTTACGTAATGAATACCGCACTTATTGCTCATGGGGTTTTTTGCATGCGTGTTAATAAAACATTATATCTAAAATTTGTCTATTGTTTTTTTTCCTTAACGTATTAGAACATTTTTAATGAATTTTTCCCTAGGTAGCATCCAAGTCTGCAAAAAATCCGTGTAAATCCACACCCCAGACACCACCAACAAAAATCTATTCTATATATCAAAATTTTAACAATTAATTTTTTTGTATTACATCTTCTCTTCATTCTGTGAAAGTTTCATGACGATTGGGTGAAAAATAGTGGAGTTTTTTTTTTTTTAAAGAGAGAAAAGTCGCGTTTTGAGAAAACGGCCGATAAAGAAAAATAAAATATTGACTTTATGAGGAAATGGTGGTGACGAACAGGCCCAGTATGGGGGGAAAAGCGGTTTTGGGGGGTTCTTATGCGATGAAATAGTTGTAGGAGAGGCTGAAGAAGCTAAAAATGCCTACAACTCAAATTCCATAATTTTGAGCTGAATTGGGACTTTGGGGTGCCCCCCCCCCCCCCTTAAATGTTTCCTGTCCCATCAGAACAACAATCTAGGCCTCGGTCAGGCCTCTCAGGGTCAACTCCAGCTGAGTGGAACATAGCCTCCAATTGGAAATATTGAGATGCTAGATCTTACAAAATAAATACTTGTACCTACATAAATGATAAAAGTCAGCTTTCCCTGGGCGGAAATCGAATTCAAGCCTTTTGTATGCAGCAACGAAGAGCCATTAAACCACTACTTTACAGGCCGTGGTTGTGCAAGTCTGGCTAAGAAGTGTCCGATTCTTAAACGAAAATCAAAACGATCACCTGAACCGTATCAAAGTGTAGGTAGGCGTAGGTCACAAATTGAGCCCTTGGTGTGCACATGACACATGTTTCTTCAGGTCTAGAAAAAGGCTAGGTTGTTTTTGTGAGCGAATGCGGTGCACACACATAAGCCTTATGGTGCATGCACACCTGATTAGTTAGAGCAATCGTTAATTACTTTTGAGAGGCCAGTCTGGTCACCGAGGATAAAGCGAGTTTGTTGGTTCAGTCACTATACACAAAGATTTGCCTCGGTCAACAGCAAAAGGTATTCCCGGACACAGACTTCCGTTTGGCGTCAAGCCTGCTCGGCCCACAGAGCTGGGGAAAGGGACAAGGCGCGAAGAGAAAGAACATTTGAACATTTAATAACTCGCTGCCTTAGAATTGCAAAGTTCTATACGACATTGTTTGGCCGTTTTGAGTTACTAAGACCATGAGATCAGAAATTAAATGTACTACTTGCTCTATCAAAATCATATTATTTTGAGTCGTTATCAAGATATTATTCAAAGAATAGCATTCCAAAAAGCTTGACATGTTGGGAAACTCAAAGTTCTTTACTTCCAATTTCTCAAAGCTAGTTACCGAGCAGACAGAAATTTGCAATGCTAATAGATAGCGAACTACCAAACCTTTTACACAGCCGTTGAAATAGTTTAGACCATTTAGAAGGCGGGATGCTTCGATCCTGCCTCCCAGGACCAACTCAAGCTGCGTTTTATGCTTTCTGTTATTACCGAATACAATGTACTTACGTGTTCAGAAACGATTTCATAGGGTGTTCGGTTAAAGCAAAGTATTCCCCTTTCCCCATGTCTTCGTAAATCCCGATAATCGAACCCCGCTTTTTTCTATTACTCTAAGACATAACCTCAACCCAAAGTGCCCCCCGCGGTATCCCGGATGGTGTATTTAAGTCATTAAGTCAAGCAGTATAAAATGGGAGCCATACTTTACTTTTACCATCCATTCTTATTTACATAGAGCTCCGACATTAACCTACTTCTGATTAGTATGACTACTGTTGCCATCTCGAAACGCTCAAAGCTACTTCAGACGGTAGTCCGCCAGTGCATGTGATGAAGCGGTCAGGCGCTTCGCTGTCGCACTCAGAAGACACGTGTTCGATTCCCGTGTGGGGCTAATTTTTATCGAGTATATCTCAGTCTTTATGCTGAGATGTTGTATCCCTCTCAGTTCTGAATTATCCAAATAACGACGATGGGGTTGTGAAATCACCTACGTACATTAAAAAGAAGAATATGTTATTTCGTCTGCTTTCGTCTCCACTCTCTGCCCCCCCCCTTTTCCCCTGTTGCCCCCTCGTATGGGCGCATGACTCATTCTGCAGCATTTCTACTGCTATTCCTTGGCTCCTCCTTACAGCTGGCTTTCAGCCACAACCGTTATCTTAGGGTAAGTAAGATCTAACACCTAGCCTTCTCGGATAAGGATAAGGACGAAAAATCTCGGAGGTCCCGTATGCAAATTGCGCGCGTTAAAGATCCCTTGGTGGTCAAAATCGATCAGAGTGGGCTTCGGCCGCCACCCGGGCGAAATTCAAAATTAATTCCTACCAAACTAAAAACGTTTAATGTGTCCCGCGCGCTCATATGACCTTACGCAGTTGCGAGCGCCGTAAAACACTTACCAAAACAAACAGAAGAAAAACAAGATGTCAGTTCATTTTCCATATTCGGTGGCCAGAGCTGAGTCTACGGTGCACGGAGAGAGCCGCTCTGACACCTGAGGGAAACCCTAGCTGTTGTCTTGAAGGGCAAACTAACCGGCGCTGTAATGTAACCGATTGCAAAAATCGATATGTCAACAACGTGTCAACAAAATCGGTTATGAGTGATCGGAGGCGACACAAGGGTGTGAAATAGTCTTTTGTTTGAATTGGTTCTACTTCCTTTTTTTATATGTTGTTGTTTTTGTTGTTATTGTTTTTGCTATTGTTTTGTTGTTATTGTTTTTGTACTAGTAGTAGTAGTTTTGTTGTTGTTGTTGTTGCTGTTGTCGTCGTCGTCGTCGTCGTCGTCGTCGTCGTCGTCGTCGTCGTCGTCGTTATTGTTGTTTAAAAAGAACCGACATGAAATCCGTCACTTTTCGGCCGAAAGAGATTATGACAAACCAAACAGTAAGGAAATGAAAAATATAACTATAAGTATAGTATAAGCGCTTACAGTTGAGATCATGTTGGAAGCGGGCTCCTTCGAACATACCTGTCAGGTCCAACCTGGCTCAGTGGGAAAAAAGCAACTTAGAAGGCATACAGAGAGAGAGGAGGGGGAGACAGAGAGAGGGACAGAAAGAGACAGAGAGAGAGAGAGAGAGAGAGAGAGAGACAGAGAGAGGGGGGGGCAGAGAGAGAGGGGGGAAACAGAGAGCGAGACAGACAGGCAGACAGACAGACAGACAGACAGACAGACAGACAGACAGACAGACAGACAGACAGACAGACAGACAGACAGACAGACAGACAGACAGACAGACAGACAGACACACAGAGAGAGAGAGAGAGAGACAGAGCGAGATCACCTGTCAGCTTTACCTTGTTCGTCCATTGATGTCCCACCCTTTGCCATAACAGGCCTCCATTTTTCCAGATCTTTGCCGAAATAAATTTTAGTCTACTTCAAAAAGTTTGGGACAAAGATTTTCAACGCAAATAAAAACATAGCTACCCGGTACATGGTAATCGAACTCACTTTTGTTTATCCAACGAAATAGTCCAACTGCTGTAGACCATTGGAGCATCATTTGGGTTGGTAGAACTTAAACAAAAAGTAGGAAAATATAACTCTTTGGCCAGCATAATATTTTTTTCCGCCTGTGAATAATCCTCACAGAGATTTTCTGGGAAACGGAATGAACGACTACTTTCTGAAGAAACGGATGTTTTAACAGTACCGCTACCTCAGAATTTCAAAATTCTATCTATACAGCACCAAGTTTTGGGAAATTTGACATCAAAGACTTTGGTTTCACATCATGTCAAACTTTTTCTAATGCAATTCTTTGAAAATCTTGATATCCTAAAATTCTTATGATTTTGACTGAGCATATAGAACATTTAATTTGGTTTCTGACCTCATGGTCTTAGTAACTCAGAACGGCCGAAAATGTCAGATAGAACTTTGTAATGCTAGGGCAGCACAATGTTTGACAGTATAGACCGAGCAGCACTATGGAATATACTGAGACACCATGGAATCCCACAAAAGTTGGTGAACCTCATCAAGAGCATGTACGAAGAGACAAGTTGCAGGGTTGTACATGATGGCCAGCTCACTGACAACTTTGACATCAAGACTGGTGTGAGACAGGGATGTTTATTATCACCGTTCCTCTTCATATTGGCGGTCGACTGGCTGATGAAGGAAACCACCAGCGGAAACAGAAACGTTATACAGTGAACCCCATGGACACGGTTGGACGATCTGGACTTTGCAGATGACTTGGCGCTTCTGTCACACATTCAAGAACAGATACAAGCAAAAACAACAATTTTAAACACCCTATCAGAGTCTGTTGGATTGAGGATCCACCCCGGAAAGTCGAAAGTCCTAAGGATAGATGCATTACGAAAGGACCAGGTCACAGTACAAGGACATGCACTAGAAGACGTAGAATCCTTCTGCTATCTTGGGAGTATAATTGACAGAGAGGGGGGAACAGGCGCTGAAATAAAGTCCCGCATTGGAAAGGCACAGACTGCATTTATTTCTTGGAACAGGATTTGGAGGACCAGGGATATCTCATTACGAACAAAGCTTAGAATTTTCAACTCAAATGTGAAGTCAGTCTTGTTGTATGGATGTGAGATGTGGAACGCATCCCATACGTGCATAAAGAGGATCCAGGTTTTCTAAAACAAATGTCTGGGGAAGCTATTGAGGATCAAATGGACAGACAGGATCACCAACGAGGAAGTATCAAGAAGAACCAGACAAAGCCCAGTCAGAGATGAGGTGGGAAGAAGACGTTGGTGATGGATTGGGCACACTCTCAGGAAGTCAAGCAGCTGCATAACAAGAAAAGTGTTAGATTGAAACCCACAGGGTAAAAGATCAAGGGGAAGACCTGGTGGAACTTGGAGAAGAATCACGGAAATGGATGTACAGAAAAGTGGGAAGACCTGGAGTGACATCAAGCGACTAGCCCAGGATAGGGAAAGGTGGAGAGTGTTTGTTCGTGGCCTGTACCCTGACCCAGGGTGAGAAAGGCAATGATGATGATGAAAATGTTTGGTATGAAGTAATAAAGGATGAGTTCTGAGCCTTTCGGCAAAATGTTTCTGATTTCGATGCCCAGGTGGAGAATAGATAACTCTCGTGTTGAGTCAACACTGGCGTCAGTGTTGTCACTTTGTCGTTGCACGCAGAAAACGAGAGTTCGATTCCTGTGTGGAGACAATTGTTATCGAATCAGGTATCTCCGTCTGTCTTCTAAGAAGTCGTGTCCCTCTCTGCCCGGGTTGGCTCTGACAGGCGAAACCTAGCCGAAGCAGCCCACGTTCTAAATGATCTAAATTGTGTTGTTGGGGACATAAAACTCCCACAACTACAGGGCTTCAACAGCGTTTTTCTCCTTTTCATCTCTATCTCAGAGGTAGGATCCATTCCTCCTCGTCTAATCCCTGACTTCCTATATTGGATTTCGTTCTGTTCACTCTAAACACGTAATGGCTTTATCGATTTTATAATGATCGGGCAACCATTAACAGTACTACACTGACACTCGTATTAATTACGTCTTATTTTTCTTCAACTGTGCAATCAGTCGAACAATCGGATAGCGGAGCCTGGAAACCGAAGCCGATTGTCGGTCCGATCACTAGCCGTGGTTCGGAAAAAGAGAAAACAATATTTATTTTTCCTCACGTGTTAGGTCTAGAGCAGACATCGACGATTATAGTATCCCATTCCTTCTTGTTGTCAGTCTCCTGATCAGCCCAGTTTTTTTCATACATTGTTGTGTCTCAGAAAGTTGTTCAGGCAATCAGCGTATGTTGATTTGCTCTTCTTTCCCTCTATTTTTCTAGACAGTTGCAGTTGTAGTTTCTCAAGTCCATGTGTTCTAGTTTTGCGGCCAAAGAATCTCAGGCTGCACTTATTTAACTATACAGACACGCCGCTAGCGTCGAACGAAAACAAACCGGTCAGTTTAAGTGGACACACCTGTCATATAAATTAAAAGTTGCTACACGTACTCCGATTCGAGACTGATATCTAATTTTATGCCTTTATAATACACGTACAGCGTACTGTTCAAAGGCTTAAGTTTCAGCCACAAATTTGTTCCGTAATTATAATTAAAGCATGTAAAAAACTTGAACAACTTTGAGCGACGTTCAACCTTCGGTTGGATATCAAGTACCGGGCAGCTGTTAAAGTATGCACAGGAAGGCAGAAAGTAGTTCGAGGTGCCACTTTTACATTTCACTATGTACTATTACTACATAGTAAAAATAAGCAGACTCAAAATGTGGCAGGCTATTAAATTCAAAAATTACTTTTGATCTAACCGATTAGAGGTGGGAAAGAATCCCCCTCCCTCCCCGACAGGTGCTGTTGTTTACCATGATTTACTTTTAATTTCATGTTACCGAATATTATTAGGTATGGTACGGTTTCAACTGTTCTTTCTATTCAGCAAGTAACAACACCCTAAATTTAACATCTCCAATAAAACAGGGCCGTATGTGAGGCAGCGTGGGGAATCAGGCTCTCGTCAAAATAATCAAAGAGAAGAAACTTGCATTTTTCTGCTGGTTAGTGAAATTTTATCAAATTTTTGTTTTTTGCCTCAACACCTTTCATGCCCATTAAAGAACTCATTCCTGTGTGGATCTTCGTGAAAAACATTATTTAATTAAAGGCACAAAAAATGTAAATTTTCAGTTACCACGGACTCTAAAGCTAAGGAAATAACTAATCTGTGGCGGCCATTTCTCACTATTTTACCTCTGAAAACAGGGGACCCCCACCTCCTTCTTTCGCAAACATCTTGACTTGTATTCAAGATAAATAGATATTTTTTTCATCCAAATAAACACGAGTGAACAAGCTTTAAGATGATACCAATATCTGTACATGTCCAAAAATTGACGAGAACATGATTCCTCCACGCTGCCTCACATATGTGAGAGAGCTATCAAAAGTTCAAGATTTCCAACTTGGGATTTGAACCCCATTTGTCTGCAGTACAGTGCTTTAGCTATATATATATATATATATATATATATATAAAATAGAAGGAATTTGATGTATATATATAATATATATATACATCAAATTCCTTCTAACATCGACCTCACTGAGTTGGTAGTCTAAGCACACCACTGGCAGGTCCTACTTATTTTCTTTCGCTTTGTAACATCTGTTCGTTTTATCTTGCTTTTCCAAGCACTCAACAACTATTATTGTGATGATGTGCTGCTCTTCACTCAAGCAAGACTTGAGAAAAAAAATCTGATCTCAGCACAACAGGAATGCCAAATGGGTAATGTTTGGCTTAACATTTGACTTTGCGAAAGCAAAACACGTCATTTCTAAGACACAACAGTATAACTACGACCTTTCCCCAATACCCTATAGTCAGGGCTGATAGAAACCTTTCGACAACAGTAGGTTGAAAATTCAACCTTCCATATTGAGAATTACCAACTTTGTGACCTTTCTTGATTTATTGGACACAAAGCAAAAACAATCTTTTGCTGCGTAATCTTTGATTTATTCAACCAACCCTTCCAGCTATACACCATCAACAAACAGGACAATGTATCTTAAAACAAATTTTACATCAGTATCTGTTTCTTTCACAAGTAAGCTGTTGGCCAGACTGACCTGGACTACAAATATATATATATTTAAACAGTGGTAAAAACATGAATCATACTAGAGCAAAACACTCATTTCTTTGACAAACAAATTTAAAAGCGCCATAGATAATCAAGCTCCTTTCAAACAAAAATCATCCTAACATATAACAAGGCACAGGCAGCTTTCATGACATAAGGCACATCAATTAGCTCTACACTTCAGCAACATTGCTGTCTTTGTTGTCAGATAAATTCTGTGATCACTAGTTTATGTAGAACAAATTGATAAGTCTTATGTCATGAAACTTACCTGCACGATGTTATAGAAAAATGTATTGTTTCAAAGGACATTTATTTCAGAGGCTCAATTTGAATAAAATCCAAACAAGCAGCAATTATTATACACATGGCATGCAGACAGGAACCAACTTCTTCAAAATTCAAACTTCACACAAAAATATTTTAATGTTGTGGTCATCACATATCAATGGGAACATTCATTTATTATCACTATTAGTTGAAGCTACGGCTTTCAATTTAGCATCATCAAAGTCGTCCTATAGTGACAGTGCAAAGAAATGTAGCAACTGTAGTTTGCCCTTGAGGAAAACAAATATTTCACTCAACGGGCACTCACTATGTCGACCAGCAATACTGTTAAAAATCAAAAGTCAGCATTGGATGTTTGTGCTCTCTGTTATAAATGGTTATTTATACATGTAAAAGTTTCATATTGTTAAAAATAGGTCCTATTAGGAGCAATAAAAACAACAACTTTCATCTCTCTCCTGTTTCTCTCAACTCAAACAGCACCTATTTCAACAATTACGATTGTCATTATTTAGTGAGAGGAACCTCTTTTTTTTTCTTTCAAATTTTGTATATTTTAAGTCTTCAGCGAACCACGGCCCTTCACAACTGTGGCTGGATTCCTCCATAGCAAATGCTCTTCATCTCCAAGTACTCGTCAATGCCATACTTTCCGCCCTCCGAGCCTATGCCGGACTCCTTCCACCCACAAAAGGTCGCCTCTACAGCAGAGGTCAAAGCCTCATTGACCCCGACGATGCCAAACTCCAAAGCCTCGGAGACTCTGAAAGCCTGGGCCATGTCAGAGGTGTAGAAGTAGCCTGAGGAGCAGACGAAATACACATCCCAAAGTCAGACATGTTTTTGTTGTGCTTTTTTATGTTGGGTGAGGAGACCCACACTGACAGAATAGTCATTCAGAGCAGGGACAGGGTAAGATAGACAGAAACAACAGAGAGAAAGAAAAAAAGAGGAACGTACCAGTGGCATACTCCACTCACCCACCAGACTCACATGAAAACAAATGTTTACAAAAACAAATATGCACACAGATGATAGAAATGGACTCCTATAGATACACAAAGGCACAACATGAACATAAAATTAATGGAAAATTAACGTGATAATGTTTCAGTTTGCCGGCAACAGATTAGGATACCAATAACACTGAAAAGAAGTAGAAAGAGGGGCCACTACCAGTAACCCCATAAATTACTGACCAGGCCAAAGCCGACATCACCGACACACACTGACGGGCACAATTGTACCCACAAATAGAGGAAAGCAGAATATTTATGTACCATATCAACATGTACTCACATGCACATTTGCACGCACTCACACACACACACACACACACACACACACACACACACACACACACACTGTAAAATATCATACAAGCCAGAAAACAGTCTTACTAGCTAATCCGTAGCGCACAGAGTTGGCAATAGCCACAGCCTCCTGCTCTGTCTTGAACCTGCAGACAAAAAGAACAGTAATATACAGTATAACACGGGTAGGTCGAACACAGAAGACTCGAAATCACCCATCCGCTGAACTGTGCCAACGGTCCCAGTTTTTTTTTTCCTTCTTTATCTTTGTAAGATATCCCTCAAACAACGGATCCCTCAAACTTCCAAGGCCGGTCCCATAATATACTGTAATTGCATAAAATCTGTTCATATATCATTACATACAGTCTATCATGAACAAAGCGAAATCAGCAAGATGCAGAAATCTTTCTGTTACCCGGTATACAGTTCAGTCCCTTTATAACAGTCTCTGTTATTACAGAAATTTGGATATAACAGTAATAAATCAAATTCCCGTTTTTTCTCTCTATAAGTGTAAGTAATATGAACCAGGCTATAACAGGGTTCAATTTGCGCAGACTCAGATATAACAGTGATCTTGCAGCACATGAACTTGCTTTCCATCCGTCAAATTATAAAAATTTGTCTCAACCAAGACATTTCGCCTGTGTGTATGATCACAGATTTTCAAACACATACACACACCCTCCCCCCCATAGTGTTGCGACCATTGATCAATTCCGTCTCGGTGCAGGCAAAACAGCCCACTGGAAAAGGACCTGCGGTAATTGAATATATATAGTAAGCTGAAGGTGCAATGGTACTGGTAGTTTCCCTTGATAATGGTTATAACAGGACTCGCTCATAACAAGGAAAAACTGCTGGTCCCATCTCTCCTGTTATATCCGAGTCTGACTGTATATCAACTTCGTTAGGTACGTGTTATGAATAAAAAGAAAATACATGTAAGAAAAAAATCAGGACCTGGGAAATGTGTCCGTTATGTGCCTCAGAGACCGATATCTAAACACAAACTAAATTTTGGGTCACAAAAAACAATTGAACTTCAGAATCCTTAGTACTTTATGAAGATAGATGTAACAAAATATCACCCATATGCATAAATTAAACACTATGTGGAATATAAAAAAACTCTTATTTTTTTCTGACCTATTTTCTTAATTGTTTTTTAAAATTCTTTCCCTCCCACTATTTTTCTTTTACTAGTTCACTCAAACGATCTGAAAGACACAGAAGCAGAGAGACTAGAAATTGGGATATCTTGATAGAAACAGAGTGACTTACTTGATACAAGCTGCCACGGGTCCAAATATCTCCTCCTGTGCCACCCTCATGTCAGTGGTCACGTTAGACAACACCGTTGGTTGATAGAAACATGCACCGAGGGAGCCCTTCTCACCACCGGCCAAAACGTTAGCTCCTGAACCAACAGCATCCTTGACCAAGCCATCAACCTGATTGGAATGAAAGTGGAAAAATCGTGAGCCTTTGTTTGATCTACAGCAGTTGAGCGGGAGTTTCTGATGGGTGGACAAGACAACAGTCAAATATGGACAAGATATCAGCCATATGTTGACAGGATATCCGCCATATATGAACAAGATATCAAAATCATCCACATGTGGATAGGATATCCGCCATGTATGGACAAGGTATCAGCCATATGCTGACAGGATATCAGTCATATAATGAACAAGATATCAGCCACATACAAACAAGATATCAAAACCTTCCACATATGGACAAGATATCAGTCACGAGTGGACAGAATATGATATATCAGCCCTGTTTTGTTTTGTTTTTTCTTTTTTTAAGGCGACACATCATGGTGCATGAAGACATAAGAAGGTGCAGAACAGCCGAATTACCATAATGTCACTGAAAACATTCTCTACAATACTGAAGAATTGATAAATAGCATAAGAACACTTTTAACTGTGATGATGACAAATGTGGTCATGACAACAGTAATGTTGAGGATTAAGATGAGGATGAAATCTTCTTGGTCAAAACATTGAACCTTTTACAGCAGAAATTGGGGTACATAAATCTTTCATCGATAAGTGCTAGAACTGAAAATGCTCATCTGTTTTTACAACAAATGACAATGACGATGAAGATTAAGATGATGATGACAAAGAATTGTGGGGATTTTGTTGTAACAAATGCTGGAATTGAAAACTCTCCCCTCTAATTGTTATTGCAACAAACTACAATGAAGACAAAGACGAGGATGATGATGATGAAAATGGATCACATAGGTACCTTGGTTTCCATTTTGTCATCTTAACCTCTGGTGAGGCTGATCTAGAAGGGCGTTAAGCACATCCCTCAGTTTTAGACCCCTAACATACACATAGGAACAGTACAGTAGAACATGGCTAGAGCGGGACTTTTGGTTCCAGAAGAAAAATCCTGCTGTTGGCAAGTTAGGAATGCAAAGCCGAATTACTGAAAAATTTCTACATATCCACATGATTACTTCCCTTCCATATAAAAAAATATTGCGCTTAAGATAGATTAGTCTTCCTTTTCTTGTCAACTTCGTTGAATATCTCGACCTTTAATTCGAGTGAGAAGCATTTCCTTTTGTCTTTGTTGGAAGCCATCTTTTCCTCTGTCTTGTTGCTTGTGCTGTCTATCGTATCGGTAGGCCTACTGTAGAACTGGTGAAGTGCATCAACGATCGCAATTCAGTGAATCAGGAATCACAAACTCTTCTCTTCTTTCACTTTTTTGCCTAGGCCTTGGCACAGCATTTTTGGAGTGGTTCACATAAAGCGTCTCTCTGCACCATCTCTCTCTGCCGCCTGCGCCACCTCACTCATCACTGGACTGGCCAATCACAACGCGCACGAATGACTGCCTGTTTGGAGCCTGCCTACAGCACCCCCACCCCCTAACCTGCTTTCCCCTCAGCAAGAGCTCGCTCGATCTCTTCCGCTGTATCTAAGTTCTGACTTTCCTTGCCCCGCTAAACCCAAGCATAAGTAAATGAGTTTACATAGGAAAAAAAAGGAGGATTCCGGTCAAATCCCTCTGAAGGGATGGTCCCGCTGCAGCGGGTGCCGCTATAGTCATGTTCTACTGTACGAGCATTCATACCGCTCTCTTGACTCAGCTACACTGAAATAACATGACGAGCAAACTCATCATGCAAACACGTTAGACCCTCCCCCCAACCCCACAAATGAAACTTGCGTCTTTCCCTTACCTTTACCACAGCCTTTGCATTGATGAGTGGCCCCTGAGTGGTGCTGGACTCAAAACCATCTCCCATTTTCAGCTGGGCATTGACAGCCTGACCAAGAGCTTGAACAAACTCGTCATAGATTCCTTCTTGCACAAGGAAACGGTTAGCACAGATGCAAGTCTGAAAAGCACATACATGTCAATATAGGCTTACAGAAAACCCATGACAGACCTGTTGATTTATAGTTTACAGAGATGAGGTATTGTTTTCTGTTGTGTTGACTGGTATTTAACTAAGATGTTGAGATAATGTTTAGTTTTTTAAAGTTTTAGTAGAGGTTTTACGGCATCTGCAACTGCATTAGGTCATGTGAGCGCCAGAAGATTAGGTGTTACAAGAGAGTAACAAACATAAAAAAGAAGAAGGGGAGATAAGGACGATAGATGTTTGATAGGAAAGAAGAAACAAACTTCACCAGAGCACCCGCCAACCACCCATGAGATAACGTTTACTGAGATGTTGATTTGTAGTTCATTGAGATAACGATTTAAAGTTTACAGAGATGTTGATTTGTAGTTTATTGAGATTATGATTTGAAGTATACTGAGACGTTGAAACAATGTTTACTGAGATGCTGATTTGCAGTTTATTGCAGGCCGAAGGGCTAGAACTCAGATGGCCGCTGGATCGGAAAAGTAAGTAAAGAAAAGTAAAGTAGTTTATTAAGATGTTGATGTGCTGTTTACTGAGATGTTGATTTGTAGTTTACTGAAAGCCAGCACAATAGCAGCCTGACTTTCCCATGAACAGATTATTTTTCAAGTAATTTGAGAATGGGAGAAGCATACCCACACAATAGCAGCCAGCGAACAAGAGATAGACCCAAAAAAAACAAAGGGACGAAGGGATAATAAAATGGTCCAACCAACCAGTGGTACTCCTCAACAGTACACACTACAAACAGATTAGCAATATCGCAGTAATAGTGAAAAGAAGGAAGGGAAGAAGGAAGGAAGGGATTGAGTAATTAAGTAAATACACTTACCAAGCAACAAACTCACCTGTCCAGAACACCTGAACCTGCAGGCAATGGCCCCAGCCACAGCCGTTTTGACATCTGCACTGTTGAACACAATGAAAGGAGCATTGCCGCCCAACTCCAGGGAGGCTTTCTTCACTGTGCTGGCACACTGGGATAAGAGAATCTGAAGAAACACCAATAAGACTCAAATAGAAGGAGCAAGATTAATAACAAAAACATTAATTAGTATTTTTGTTTGTTCGGAGGGTGTTTTTTTGTTGTTGTAGGAGTGACCACCCTGGTAGATACAGATAAAGTCATTTTGAAGGCAGGGAACCTAGTTCCTGATCAGGACACCAGTAGAAGACCGAAAGTATGTTGAGAAGAACACCATTAATATGGATGCTGCACAAAATTGAACTCTGAACTACTTCGTGCCAGACAACTAAGCCCATATTGGTTCGCTTAGAAACCTGAGGAAGTATCAACTGTAGGGCCTACATAAGTACAGTACATAAGAGACTGAAAAAATCCCAAATACACATTTCGTTAACAAAACACTTTTAAAAAGTAAAAATTAGATACTAAGTTAACATGATAGTAGAGCAATGCATTTTTGCAGTAAAATATTTAGGGAAACATAACATTAGTGTCAACTACAAAAACTATAACTCTAAATGCAGTAATAACTTTCTTTTCACCATTTACAAAACAGGATCCATAATGGACCTCCCTACACATGATCATAACATTTTGATTAATGGTGATTATGATACAGTATAGATTGTACAGCCCACAGAGCTTGCTGCTGAGCGGGAATTTGCGCTATACAAATGATATCTATTATTCAACAAGCAATAAAACTCAGTCTTTTCATGCGTACAGACTGTTTATTGTGATATCCGAACAGCTTTATTTTATACTGATTACTCCGCAATAGGTTTTTAACACATCAAAATATCCAGAGAAATGGTAAGAAAAGAAACGTTTTGCCTAAAAAAGATATAAGTCTAGAGCTTTGTTATTTACACCTATTGCTAAAGACACTGACAACAAATTGCGTACAGTGATAATGCAAAACACCCGACACTTCATATGCTTACTCCCAGTGTGAAAGAATCTCGATACTATTGATACTGTGAGATTATTTAAACTACTCAAAGAAATTAGGACAAACTACTGGAAAAAAACAGAAGGAGCAGGCAAAACAAGAGCACCCACCAACTACCCTCAAAGCATGACTGGGACAAAAGCAAATACTAAGGCATATAAATCAAGCATAATCACATATTTCCAATCTGTTAAAACAACACTTAAAAGAAGCAGAAAGAGCAAACTATACCACATCATCCGTCAAAGTCACTCAAGTATGCGCATGTAATTATCAACCAACAGAACTGACATAAAGCCATAAACATACCCTACACAACTCACTGAAAACAGACACAGAGAATACAGTAATATATCTAGGTGTGTTCACCTTTCCCACTGCAGTAGAACCTGTGAAGGAGATCTTGGACACGATAGGACTCTCACACAACTCTTTCCCAAGGGCAGCTGCGTTGTCTCGGCTGCCAGTCACAACATTGAGAACTCCAGCCGGTAAGCCAGCTTCCTCTGCCAGCTGAGGATAAAAGAACAATCAAATTAACAGAAGCCATCTAAAAGCAGTACGATTTCAGAAGCTTACATGACTGTGATGTAAAACTGAAAAAGATATCATCATGAATATATAATGTAACACAAAGAGCAATCCAAGCCCCATAAATGCAAAAAAAAATTGTATTTATTTTCTTCAAGCTGGAGTAGCCATAAGCCTTGATTTTCCAGTGTCATATATTTATGTGCAAATATAACGTCTGTTTGAGAGCTGGCATTTGAACAAGAAGAAGAGGATTCCCACCTGACACAAAGCTAAGGCAGAGAAGGGTGTCTCCTCCGAAGGCTTCAACACCACTGTACACCCAGCAGCAATGGCAGCTCCTGCTTTCCTTGTCAGCATGGCACTTGGGAAGTTCCACTAGAGAAAAAGAAGGGAAAAAAAGTCCAAACAATGAACTAAGCACTGACTAAAGTTCCAGAGGCATTACTGAATTTCAAAAAGTAAACATCTTCTCACTTTTACTAAGCCAAACTTCAAACGGGAACAGATCTTTTTTATTTGTTTTGCTTTGATATTAAAATGACAAAGGTAAATTGCAGGTCTACCCTCCCCCCCCCCCCCCA